>NW_025228310.1:35572-36027 GCF_018294505.1 Triticum aestivum | reverse complement strand
CTGAGTAATAGTGCACGGAACGTATTAGAATCGGCCGAATATGTGAGTGTTGATGACCAACACGTAAACGCACCCCGGGGTTCGTCAATCGTGGAAATGACTCCGACACCCCAAAATAGAGTAATAGTCCAAGAAACGGGCAAGAATCGGCCCAAACTGTGATTGTTGATGACCGACACGTAAGCGCACCTTGAAGTTCGACAACCATGGAAATCGCTGTGGGACCCCATAACGGTGAGTAATAGTCCATGAAACGGGCCAGAATCAGCCAAAACTGGGAGTGTTGTTGACCAACACGTAAGCACATCTTGGGGTTCAACAACTATGGAAATCGCTACGGGACCCCAAAACGGTGAGTAATAGTCCGCGAAACAGGTCAGAATTGGCCAAAACTGTGAGTGTTGATGACGGACACATAAACGCACCCCGGGGTTCATCAATCGTGGAAATCACTC
>NW_025228310.1:34748-35562 GCF_018294505.1 Triticum aestivum | reverse complement strand
GGGTTCATCAATCCTGGAAATCGCTGTGGGCCCCCAAAACGCTGAGTAATAGTGCACGGAACGGACTTGAATCGGCCGAATAAGTGAGTGTTGATGACCGACACGTAAACGCACCTTGGAGTTCGACAATCATGGAAATCGCTTTGGGACCCCAAAACGGTGAGTAATAGTCCATGAAACGGGCCAGAATCGGCCAAAACTGGGAGTGTTGATGACCAACTCGTAAGCACACCTTGGGGTTCAACAACTATGAAAATCGCTTCGGGGCCCCCAAAATGGTGAGTAATAGTCCACGAAACAGGTCAGATTTGGCCAAAATTCTGAGTGTTGACGACGAACACATAAACGCACCCCGGGGTTCATCAATCGTGGAAATCGCTCTGGGTCCCCAAAACACTGAGTAATAGTGCACGGAACGTATTAGAATTGGCCGAATATGTGAGTGTTGATGACCAACACGTAAACGCACCCCGGGGTTCGTCAATCGTGGAAATGACTCCGACACCCCAAAATAGAGTAATAGTCCAAGAAACGGGCAAGAATCGGCCCAAACTGTGATTGTTGATGACCGACACGTAAGCGCACCTTGAAGTTCGACAACCATGAAAATCGCTGTGGGACCCCATAACGGTGAGTAATAGTCCATGAAACGGGCCAGAATCAGCCAAAACTGGGAGTGTTGTTGACCAACACGTAAGCACATCTTGGGGTTCAACAACTATGGAAATCGCTACGGGACCCCAAAACGGTGAGTAATAGTCCGCGAAACAGGTCAGAATTGGCCAAAACTGTGAGTGTTGATGACGGACACATA
>NW_025228310.1:29434-31435 GCF_018294505.1 Triticum aestivum | reverse complement strand
GTGGAAATCGCTCTCGGCCCGAGTAATAGTGCATGGAACGGACTTGAATCGGACGAATATGTGAGTGTTGATGACCGAAAGGTAAGCGCACCTTGGAGTTCGACAATCATGGAAATCGCTTTGGGACCCCAAAACGGTGAGTAATAGTCCATGAAACGGGCCAGAATCGGCCAAAACTGGGATTGTTGATGACCAACTCGTAAGCACACCTTGGGGTTCAACAACTATGAAAATCGCTTCGGGGCCCCCAAAACGGTGAGTAATAGTCCACGAAACAGGTCAGATTTGGCCAAAACTGTGAGTGTTGATGACGGACACATCAACGCACCCCGGGGTTCATCAATCGTGGAAATCGCTCTGGGTCCCCAAAACGCTGAGTAATAGTGCACAGAACGTATTAGAATCGGCCGAATATGTGAGTGTTGATGACCGACACGTAAACGCACCCCGGGGTTCGTTAATCGTGGAAATGACTCCGAGACCCCAAAATAGAGTAATAGTCCAAGAAACGGGCCAGAATCGGCCCAAACTGTGATTGTTGATGACCGACACGTAAGTGCACCTTGGAGTTTGACAACCATGGAAATCGCTTTGGGACCCGAAAACGGTGAGTAATAGTCCATGAAATGGGCCAGAATCGGCCAAAACTGCGAGTGTTGTTGACCAACCCGTAATCACATCTTGGGGTTCAACAACTATGGAAATCACTACGGGACCCCAAAACGGTGAGTAATAGTCCACGAAACAGGTCAGAATTGGCCAAAACTGTGAGTGTTGATGACGGACACATAAACGCACCCCGGGGTTCATCAATCATGGAAATCGCTCTGGGTCCCCAAAACACTGAGTAATAGTGCATAGAACGTATTAGAATCAGCCGAATATGTGAGTGTTGATGACCGACACGTAAACGCACCCCGGGGTTCGTCAATCGTGGAAATGACTCCGAGACCCCAAAATAGAGTAATAGTCCAAGAAACGGGCCAGAATCGGCCAAAACAGCGAGTGTTGTTGACCAACACGTAAGCACATCTTGGGGTTCAACAACTATGGAAATCGCTACGGGACCCCAAAACGGTGAGTAATAGTCCGCGAAGCAGGTCAGAATTGGCCAAAACTGTGAGTGTTGATGACGGACACATAAACGCACCCTGGGGTTCATCAATCGTGGAAATCGCTCTGGGTCCCCAAAACGCTGAGTAATAGTGCACGGAACGGACTTGAATCGGCCGAATATGTGAGTATTGATGACCGACACATTAGCGCACCTTGGAGTTCGACAATCATGGAAATCGCTTTGGGACCCCAAAACGGTGAGTAATAGTCCATGAAACGGGCCAGAATCGGCCAAAACTGGGAGTGTTGATGACCAACTCGTAAGCACACCTTGGGGTTCAACAACTATGAAACTCGCTTTGGGGCCCCCAAAACGGTGAGTAATAGTCCACGAAACAGGTCAGATTTGGCCAAAATTGTGAGTGTTGACGACGAACACATAAACACACCCCGGGGTTCATCAATCGTGGAAATCGCTCTGGGTCCCCAAAACGCTGAGTAATAGTGCAGGGAACGTATTAGAATCGGCCGAATATGTGAGTGTTGATGACCAACACGTAAACGCACCCCGGGGTTCGTCAATCGTGGAAATGACTCCGAGACCACAAAATAGAGTAATAGTCCAAGAAATGGGCAAGAATCGGCCCAAACTGTGATTGTTGATGACCGACACGTAAGCGCACCTTGAAGTTCGACAACCATGGAAATCGCTGTGGGACCCCATAACGGTGAGTAATAGTCCATGAAACGGGCCAGAATCAGCCAAAACTGGGAGTGTTGTTGACCAACACGTAAGCACATCTTGGGGTTCAACAACTATGGAAATCGCTACGGGACCCCAAAACGGTGAGTAATAGTCCGCGAAACAGGTCAGAATTGGCCAAAACTGTGAGTGTTGATGACGGACACATAAACGCACCCCGGGGTTCATCAATCGTGGAAATC
>NW_025228310.1:26896-29386 GCF_018294505.1 Triticum aestivum | reverse complement strand
AATATGTGAATGTTGATGACCGACACGTAACCGCACCTTGGAGTTCGACAATCATGGAAATCGCTTTGGGACCCCAAAACGGAGAGTAATAGTCCATGAAACGGGCCAGAATCGGCCTAAACTGGGAGTGTTGATGACCAACTCGTAAGCACACCTTGGGGTTCAACAACTATGAAAATCGCTTCGGGGCCCCCAAAACGGTGAGTAATAGTCCACGAAACAGGTCAGATTTGTCCAAAATTGTGAGTGTTGACGACGAACACATAAACGCACCCCGGGGTTCATCAATCGTGGAAATCGCTCTGGGTCCCCAAAACGCTGAGTAATAGTGCACGGAACGTATTAGAATCGGCCGAATATGTGAGTGTTGATGACCAACACGTAAACTCACCCCGGGGTTCGTCAATCGTGGAAATGACTCCGAGACCCCAAAATAGAGTAATAGTCCAAGAAACGGGCAAGAATCGGCCCAAACTATGATTGTTGATGACCGACACGTAAGCGCACGTTGAAGTTCGACAACCATGGAAATCGCTGTGGGACCCCATAACGGTGAGTAATAGTCCATGAAACGGGCTAGAATCAGCCAAAACTGGGAGTGTAGTTGACCAACACGTAAGCACATCTTGGGGTTCAACAACTATGGAAATCGCTACGGGACCCCAAAACGGTGAGTAATAGTCCGCGAAACAGGTCAGAATTGGCCAAAACTGTGAGTGTTGATGACGGACACATAAACGCACCCCGGGGTTCATCAATCGTGGAAATCGCTCTGGGTCCGAGTAATAGTGCACGGAACGGACTTGAATCGGACGAATATGTGAGTGTTGATGACCGAAAGGTAAGCGCACCTTGGAGTTCGACAATCATGGAAATCGCTTTGGGACCCCAAAACGGTGAGTAATAGTCCATGAAACGGGCCAGAATCGGCCAAAACTGGGATTGTTGATGACCAACTCGTAAGCACACCTTGGGGTTCAACAACTATGAAAATCGCTTCGGGGCCCCCAAAACGGTGAGTAATAGTCCACGAAACAGGTCAGATTTGGCCAAAACTGTGAGTGTTGACGACAGACACATCAACGCACCCCGGGGTTCATCAATCGTGGAAATCGCTCTGGGTCCCCAAACCGCTGAGTAATAGTGCACATAACGTATTAGAATCGGCCGAATATGTGAGTGTTGATGACCGACACGTAAACGCACCCCGGGGTTCGTTAATCGTGGAAATGACTCCGAGACCCCAAAATAGAGTAATAGTCCAAGAAACAGGTCAGAATCGGCCCAAACTGTGATTGTTGATGACCGACACGTAAGTGCACCTTGGAGTTTGACAACCATGGAAATCGCTTTGGGACCCGAAAACGGTGAGTAATAGTCCATGAAACGGGCCAGAATCGGCCAAAACTGCGAGTGTTGTTGACCAACCCGTAAGCACATCTTGGGGTTCAACAACTATGGAAATCACTACGGGACCCCAAAATGGTGAGTAATAGTCCGCGAAACAGGTCAGAATTGGCCAAAACTGTGAGTGTTGATGACGGACACATAGACGCACCCCGGGGTTCATCAATCGTGGAAATCGCTCTGGGTCCCCAAAACGCTGAGTAATAGTGCACGGAACGGACTTGAATCGGCCGAATATGTGAGTATTGATGACCGACACATTAGCGCACCTTGGAGTTCGACAATCATGGAAATCGCTTTGGGACCCCAAAACGGTGAGTAATAGTCCATGAAACGGGCCAGAATCGGCCAAAACTGGGAGTGTTGATGACCAACTCGTAAGCACATCTTGGGGTTCAACAACTATGAAACTCGCTTTGGGGCCCCCAAAACGGTGAGTAATAGTCCACGAAACAGGTCAGATTTGGCCAAAATTGTGAGTGTTGACGACGAACACATAAACACACCCCGGGGTTCATCAATCGTGGAAATTGCTCTGGGTCCCCAAAACGCTGAGTAATAGTGCAGGGAACGTATTAGAATCGGCCGAATATGTGAGTGTTGATGACCAACACGTAAACGCACCCCGTGGTTCGTCAATCGTGGAAATGACTCCGAGACCCCAAAATAGAGTAATAGTCGAAGAAACGGGCAAGAATCGGCCCAAACTGTGATTGTTGATGACCGACACGTAAGCGCACCTTGAAGTTCGACAACCATGGAAATCGCTGTGGGACCCCATAATGGTGAGTAATAGTCCATGAAACGGGCCAGAATCAGCCAAAACTGGGAGTGTTGTTGACCAACACGTAAGCAGATCTTGGGGTTCAACAACTATGGAAATCGCTACGGGACCCCAAAACGGTGAGTAATAGTCCGCGAAACAGGTCAGAATAGGCCAAAACTGTGAGTGTTGATGACGGACACATAAACGCACCCCGGGGTTCATCAATCGTGGAAATCGCTCTGGGTCCCCAAAACGCTGAGTAATAGTGCACGGAACGGACTTGAATCGGCCGAATATGTGAATGTTGATGACCGACA
>NW_025228310.1:25783-26589 GCF_018294505.1 Triticum aestivum | reverse complement strand
AAAACGGTGAGTAATAGTCCATGAAACGGGCCAGAATCGGCCAAAACTGGGAGTGTTGATGACCAACTCGTAAGCACACCTTGGGGTTCAACAACTATGAAAATCGCTTCGGGGCCCCCAAAACGGTGAGTAATAGTCCACGAAACAGGTCAGATTTGGCCAAAATTGTGAGTGTTGACGACGAACACATAAACGCACCCCGGGGTTCATCAATCGTGGAAATCGCTCTGGGTCCCCAAAACGCTGAGTAGTAGTGCACGGAACGTATTAGAATCGGCCGAATATGTGAGTGTTGATGACCAACACGTAAACGCACCCCGGGGTTCGTCAATCGTGGAAATGACTCCGAGACCCCAAAATAGAGTAATAGTCCAAGAAACGGGCAAGAATCGGCCCAAACTGTGATTTTTGGTGACCGACACGTAAGCGCACCTTGAAGTTCGACAACCATGGAAATCGCTGTGGGACCCCATAACGGTGAGTAATAGTCCATGAAACGGGCCAAAATCAGCCAAAATTGGGAGTGTAGTTGACCAACACGTAAGCACATCTTGGGGTTCAACAACTATGGAAATCGCTACGGGACCCCAAAACGGTGAGTAATAGTCCGCGAAACAGGTCAGAATTGGCCAAAACTATGAGTGTTGATGACGGACACATAAACGCACCCCGGGGTTCATCAATCGTGGAAATCACTCTGGGTCCCCAAAACGCTGAGTAATAGTGCACGGAACGGACTTGAATCGGCCGAATATGTGAGTATTGATGACCGACACATTAGCGCACCTTGGAGTTCGACAATCATG
>NW_025228310.1:25093-25679 GCF_018294505.1 Triticum aestivum | reverse complement strand
CCAACTCGTAAGCACACCTTGGGGTTCAACAACTATGAAACTCGCTTTGGGGCCCCCAAAACGGTGAGTAATAGTCCACGAAACAGGTCAGATTTGGCCAAAATTGTGAGTGTTGACGACGAACACATAAACACACCCCGGGGTTCATCAATCATGGAAATCGCTCTGGGTCCCCAAAACGCTGAGTAATAGTGCAGGGAACGTATTAGAATCGGCCGAATATGTGAGTGTTGATGACCAACACGTAAACGCACCCCGTGGTTCGTCAATCGTGGAAATGACTCCGAGACCCCAAAATAGAGTAATAGTCCAAGAAACGGGCAAGAATCGGCCCAAACTGTGACTGTTGATGACCGACACGTAAGCGCACCTTGAAGTTCGACAACCATGGAAATCGCTGTGGGACCCCATAACGGTGAGTAATAGTCCATGAAACGGGCCAGAATCAGCCAAAACTGGGAGTGTTGTTGACCAACACGTAAGCACATCTTGGGGTTCAACAACTATGGAAATCGCTACGGGACCCCAAAACGGTGAGTAATAGTCCGCGAAACAGGTCAGAATTGGCCAAAACTGTGAGTGTTGA
>NW_025228310.1:24184-24959 GCF_018294505.1 Triticum aestivum | reverse complement strand
GTGAATGTTGATGACCGACACGTAACCGCACCTTGGAGTTCGACAATCATGGAAATCGCTTTGGGACCCCAAAACGGTGAGTAATAGTCCATGAAACGGGCCAGAATCGGCCAAAACTGGGAGTGTTGATGACCAACTCGTGAGCACACCTTGGGGTTCAACAACTATGAAAATCGCTTCGGGGCCCCCGAAACGGTGAGTAATAGTCCACGAAATAGGTCAGATTTGGCCAAAATTGTGAGTGTTGACGACGAACACATAAACGCACCCCGGGGTTCATCAATCGTGGAAATCGCTCTGGGTCCCCAAAACGCTGAGTAGTAGTGCACGGAACGTATTAGAATCGGCCGAATATGTGAGTGTTGATGACCAACACGTAAACGCACCCCGGGGTTCGTCAATCGTGGAAATGACTCCGAGACCCCAAAATAGAGTAATAGTCCAAGAAACGGGCAAGAATCGGCCCAAACTGTGATTTTTGATGACCGACACGTAAGCGCACCTTGAAGTTCGACAACCATGGAAATCGCTGTGGGACCCCATAACGGTGAGTAATAGTCCATGAAACGGGCCAGAATCAGCCAAAACTGGGAGTGTAGTTGACCAACACGTAAGCACATCTTGGGGTTCAACAACTATGGAAATCGCTACGGGACCCCAAAACGGTGAGTAATAGTCCGCGAAACAGGTCAGAATTGGCCAAAACTGTGAGTGTTGATGACGGACACATAAACGCACCCCGGGGTTCATCAATCGTGGAAATCGCTCTGGGTCC
>NW_025228310.1:20097-23924 GCF_018294505.1 Triticum aestivum | reverse complement strand
AGTGCACGGAACGGACTTGAATCGGCCGAATATGTGAGTGTTGATGACCGACACGTAAACGCACCTTGGAGTTCGACAATCATGGAAATCGCTTTGGGACCCCAAAACGGTGAGTAATAGTCCATGAAACGGGCCAGAATCGGCCAAAACTGGGAGTGTTGATGACCAACTCGTAAGCACACCTTGGGGTTCAACAACTATGAAAATCGCTTCGGGGCCCCCAAAACGGTGAGTAATAGTCCACGAAACAGGTCAGATTTGTCCAAAATTGTGAGTGTTGACGACGAACACTTAAACGCACCCCGGGGTTCATCAATCGTGGAAATCGCTCTGGGTCCCCAAAACGCTGAGTAATAGTGCACGGAACGTATTAGAATCGGCCGAATATGTGAGTGTTGATGACCAACACGTAAACGCACCCCGGGGTTCGTCAATCGTGGAAATGACTCCGAGACCCCAAAATAGAGTAATAGTCCAAGAAACGGGCAAGAATCGGCCCAAACTGTGATTGTTGATGACCGACACGTAAGCGCACGTTGAAGTTCGACAACCATGGAAATCGCTGTGGGACCCCATAACGGTGAGTAATAGTCCATGAAACGGGCCAGAATCAGCCAAAACTGGGAGTGTAGTTGACCAACACGTAAGCACATCTTGGGGTTCAACAACTATGGAAATCGCTACGGGACCCCAAAACGGTGAGTAATAGTCCGCGAAACAGGTCAGAATTGGCCAAAACTGTGAGTGTTGATGACGGACACATAAACGCACCCCGGGGTTCATCAATCGTGGAAATCGCTCTGGGTCCCCAAAACGCTGAGTAACAGTGCACGGAACGGACTTGAATCGGCCGAATATGTGAGTATTGATGACCGACACATTAGCGCACCTTGGAGTTCGACAATCATGGAAATCGCGTTGGGACCCCAAAACGGTGAGTAATAGTCCATGAAACGGGCCAGAATCGGCCAAAACTGGGAGTGTTGATGACCAACTCGTAAGCACACCTTGGGGTTCAACAACTATGAAACTCGCTTTGGGGCCCCCAAAACGGTGAGTAATAGTCCACGAAACAGGTCAGATTTGGCCAAAATTGTGAGTGTTGACGACGAACACATAAACGCACCCCGGGGTTCATCAATCGTGGAAATCGCTCTGGGTCCCCAAAACGCTGAGTAATAGTGCACGGAACGTATTAGAATCGGCCGAATATGTGAGTGTTGATGACCAACACGTAAACGCACCCCGGGGTTCGTCAATCGTGGAAATGACTCCGAGACCCCAAAATAGAGTAATAGTCCAAGAAACGGGCCAGAATCGGCCCAAACTGTGATTGTTGATGATGGACACATAAGTGCACCTTGGAGTTTGACAACCATGGAAATCGCTTTGGGAGCCGAAAACGGTGAGTAATAGTCCATGAAACGGGCCAGAATCGGCCAAAACTGCGAGTGTTGTTGACCAACACGTAAGCACATCTTGGGGTTCAAAAATTATGGAAATCGCTACGGGACCCCAAAACGGTGAGTAATAGTCCGCGAAACAGGTCAGAATTGGCCAAAACTGTGAGTGTTGACGACGGACACATAAACGCACCCCGGGGTTCATCAATCGTGGAAATTGCTCTGGGTCCCCAAAACGCTGAGTAATAGTGCACGGAACGTACTAGAATCGGCCGAATATGTGAGTGTTGATGACCGACACGTAAACGCACCCCGGGGTTCGTCAATCGTGGAAATGACTTCGAGACCCCAAAATAGAGTAATAGTCCAAGAAACGGGCCAGAATCGGCCCAAACTGTGATTGTTGATGACCGACACGTAAGTGCACCTTGGAGTTTGACAACCATGGAAATCGCTTTGGGACCCGAAAACGGTGTGTAATAGTCCATGAAACGGGCCAGAATCGGCCAAAACTGCGAGTGTTGTTGACCAACACGTAAGCACATCTTGGGGTTCAACAACTATGGAAATCGCTACGGGACCCCAAAACGGTGAGTAATAGTCCGCGAAACAGGTTAGAATTGGCCAAAATTGTGAGTGTTGATGACGGACACATAAACGCACCCCGGGGTTCATCAATCGTGGAAATCGCTCTGGGTCCCCAAAACGCTGAGTAACAGTGCACGGAACGGACTTGAATCGGCCGAATATGTGAGTGTTGATGACCGACACGTAAACGCACCTTGGAGTTCGACAATCATGGAAATCGCTTTGGGACCCCAAAACGGTGAGTAATAGTCCATGAAACGGGCCAGAATCGGCCAAAACTGGGAGTGTTGATGACCAACTCGTAAGCACACCTTGGGGTTCAACAACTATGAAAATCGCTTCGGGGCCCCCAAAACGGTGAGTAATAGTCCACGAAACAGGTCAGATTTGTCCAAAATTGTGAGTGTTGACGACGAACACTTAAACGCACCCCGGGGTTCATCAATCGTGGAAATCGCTCTGGGTCCCCAAAACGCTGAGTAATAGTGCACGGAACGTATTAGAATCGGCCGAATATGTGAGTGTTGATGACCAACACGTAAACGCACCCCGGGGTTCGTCAATTGTGGAAATGACTCCGAGACCCCAAAATAGAGTAATAGTCCAAGAAACGGGCAAGAATCGGCCCAAACTGTGATTGTTGATGACCGACACGTAAGCGCACGTTGAAGTTCGACAACCATGGAAATCGCTGTGGGACCCCATAACGGTGAGTAATAGTCCATGAAACGGGCCAGAATCAGCCAAAACTGGGAGTGTAGTTGACCAACACGTAAGCACATCTTGGGGTTCAACAACTATGGAAATGGCTACGGGACCCCAAAACGGTGAGTAATAGTCCACGAAACAGGTCAGAATTGGCCAAAACTGTGAGTGTTGATGACGGACACATAAACGCACCCCGGGGTTCATCAATCATGGAAATCGCTCTGGGTCCCCAAAACGCTGAGTAATAGTGCACGGAACGGACTTGAATCGGACGAATATGTGAGTGTTGATGACCGAAAGGTAAGCGCACCTTGGAGTTCGACAATCATGGAAATCGCTTTGGGACCCCAAAACGGTGAGTAATAGTCCATGAAACGGGCCAGAATCGGCCAAAACTGGGATTGTTGATGACCAACTCGTAAGCACACCTTGGGGTTCAACAACTATGAAAATCGCTTCGGGGCCCCCAAAACGGTGAGTAATAGTCCACGAAACAGGTCAGATTTGGCCAAAACTGTGAGTGTTGACGACGGACACATCAACGCACCCCGGGGTTCATCAATCGTGGAAATCGCTCTGGGTCCCCAAAACGCTGAGTAATAGTGCACAGAACGTATTAGAATCGGCCGAATATGTGAGTGTTGATGACCGACACGTAAACGCACCCCGGGGTTCGTCAATCGTGGAAATGACTCCGAGACCCCAAAATAGAGTAATAGTCCAAGAAACGGGCAAGAATCGGCCCAAACTGTGATTGTTGATGACCGACACGTAAGCGCACGTTGAAGTTCGACAACCATGGAAACCGCTGTGGGACCCCATAACGGTGAGTAATAGTCCATGAAACGGGCCAGAATCAGCCAAAACTGGGAGTGTAGTTGACCAACACGTAACCACATCTTGGGGTTCAACAACTATGGAAATCGCTACGGGACCCCAAAACGGTGAGTAATAGTCCGCGAAACAGGTCAGAATTGGCCAAAACTGTGAGTCTTGATGACGGACACATAAACGCACCCCGGGGTTCATCAATCGTGGAAATCGCTCTGGGTCCCCAAAACGCTGAGTAACAGTGCACGGAACGGACTTGAATCGGCCGAATATGTGAGTGTTGATGACCGACACATT
>NW_025228310.1:14844-19552 GCF_018294505.1 Triticum aestivum | reverse complement strand
CCAGAATCGGCCAAAACTGGGAGTGTTGATGACCAACTCGTAAGCACACCTTGGGGTTCAACAACTATGAAAATCGCTTCGGGGCCCCCAAAACGGTGAGTAATAGTCCACGAAACAGGTCAGATTTGGCCAAAATTCTGAGTGTTGACGACGAACACATAAACGCACCCCGGGGTTCATCAATCGTGGAAATCGCTCTGGGTCCCCAAAACGCTGAGTAATAGTGCACGGAACGTATTAGAATCGGCCGAATATGTGAGTGTTGATGACCAACACGTAAACGCACCCCGGGGTTCGTCAATCGTGGAAATGACTCCGAGACCCCAAAATAGAGTAATAGTCCAAGAAACGGGCAAGAATCGGCCCAAACTGTGATTGTTGATGACCGACACGTAAGTGCACGTTGAAGTTGGACAACCATGGAAATCGCTGTGGGACCCCATAACGGTGAGTAATAGTCCATGAAACGGGCTAGAATCAGCCAAAACTGGGAGTGTAGTTGACCAACTCGTAAGCACACCTTGGGGTTCAACAACTATGAAAATCGCTTCGGGGCCCCCAAAACGGTGAGTAATAGTCCACGAAACAGATCAGATTTGGCCAAAACTGTGAGTGTTGACGACGGACACGTCAATGCACCCCGGGGTTCATCAATCGTGGAAATCGCTCTGGGTCCCCAAAACGCTGAGTAATAGTGCAGAGAACGTATTAGAATCGGCCGAATATGTGAGTGTTGATGACCGACACGTAAACGCACCCCGGGGTTCGTTAATTGTGGAAATGAATCTGAGACCCCAAAATAGAGTAATAGTCCAAGAAACGGGCCAGAATCGGCCCAAACTGTGATTCTTGATGACGGACACATAAGTGCACCTTGGAGTTTGACAACCATGGAAATCGCTTTGGGAGCCGAAAACGGTGAGTAATAGTCCATGAAACGGGCCAGAATCGGCCAAAACTGCGAGTGTTGTTGACCAACACGTAAGCACATCTTGGGGTTCAAAAACTATGGAAATCGCTACGGGACCCCAAAACGGTGAGTAATAGTCCGCGAAACAGGTCAGAATTGGCCAAAACTGTGAGTGTTGACGACGGACACATAAACGCACCCCGGGGTTCATCAATCGTGGAAATCGCTCTGGGTCCCCAAAACGCTGAGTAATAGTGCACGGAACGTATTAGAATCGGCCGAATATGTGAGTGTTGATGACCGACACGTAAACGCACCCCGGGGTTCGTCAATCGTGGAAATGACTTCGAGACCCCAAAATAGAGTAATAGTCCAAGAAACGGGCCAGAATCGGCCCAAACTGTGATTGTTGATGACCGACACGTAAGTGCACCTTGGAGTTTGACAACCATGGAAATCGCTTTGGGACCCGAAAACGGTGTGTAATAGTCCATGAAACGGGCCAGAATCGGCCAAAACTGCGAGTGTTGTTGACCAACACGTAAGCACATCTTAGGGTTCAACAACTATGGAAATCGCTACGGGACCCCAAAACGGTGAGTAATGGTCCGCGAAACAGGTCAGAATTGGCCAAAACTGTGAGTGTTGATGACGGACACATAAACGCACCCCGGGGTTCATCAATCGTGGAAATCGCTCTGGGTCCCCAAAATGCTGAGTAATAGTGCACGGAACGGACTTGAATCGGCCGAATATGTGAGTGTTGATGACCGACACATAAGCGCACCTTGGAGTTCGACAATCATGGAAATCGCTTTGGGACCCCAAAACGGTGAGTAATAGTCCATGAAACGGGCCAGAATTGGCCAAAACTGGGAGTGTTGATGACCAACTCGTAAGCACACCTTGGGGTTCAACAACTATGAAAATCGCTTCGGGGCCCCCAAAACGGTGAGTAATAGTCCACGAAACAGGTCAGATTTGGCCAAAATTGTGAGTGTTGACGACGAACACATAAACACACCCCGGGGTTCATCAATCGTGGAAATCGCTCTGGGTCCCCAAAACGCTGAGTAATAGTGCACGGAACGTATTAGAATCGGCCGAATATGTGAGTGTTGATGGCCAACACGTAAACGCACCCCGGGGTTTGTCAATCGTGGAAACGACTCTGAGACCCCAAAATAGAGTAATAGTCCAAGAAACGGGCAAGAATCGGCCCAAACTGTGATTGTTGATGACCGACACGTAAGCGCACCTTGAAGTTCGACAACCATGGAAATCGCTGTGGGACCCCATAACGGTGAGTAGTAGTCCATGAAACGGGCCAGAATCAGCCAAAACTGGGAGTGTTGTTGACCAACACGTAAGCACATCTTGGGGTTCAACAACTATGGAAATCGCTACGGGACCCCAAAACGGTGAGTAATACTCCGCGAAACAGGTCAGAATTGGCCAAAACTGTGAGTGTTGATGACGGACACATAAACGCACCCCGGGGTTCATCAATCGTGGAAATCGCTCTGGGTCCCCAAAACGCTGAGTAATAGTGCACGGAACGGACTTGAATCGGCCGAATATGTGAGTGTTGATGACCGACACGTAAACGCACCCCGGGGTTCGTCAATCGTGGAAATGACTCCGAGACCCCAAAATAGAGTAATAGTCCAAGAAACGGGCCAGAATCGGCCCAAACTGTGATTGTTGATGACCGACACGTAAGTGCACCTTGGAGTTTGACAACCATGGAAATCGCTTTGGGACCCGAAAACGGTGAGTAATAGTCCATGAAACGGGCCAGAATCGGCCAAAACTGGGAGTGTTGATGACCAACTGTAAGCACACCTTGGGGTTCAACAAATATGAAAATTGCTTCGGGGCCCCCAAAACGGTGAGTAATAGTCCACGAAACAGGTTAGATTTGGCCAAAATTGTGAGTGTTGACGACGAACACATAAACGCACCCCGGGGTTCATCAATCGTGGAAATCGCTCTGGGTCCCCAAAACGCTGAGTAATAGTGCACGAAACGTATTAGAATCGGCCGAATATGTGAGTGTTGATGACCAACACGTAAACGCACCCCGGGGTTCGTCAATCGTGGAAATGACTCCGAGACCCCAAAATAGAGTAATAGTCCAAGAAACGGGCAAGAATCGGCCCAAACTGTGATTGTTGATGACCGACACGTAAGCGCACCTTGAAGTTCGACAACCATGGAAATCACTGTGGGACCCCATAACGGTGAGTAATAGTCCATGAAACGGGCCAGAATCAGCCAAAACTGGGAGTGTTGTTGACCAACACGTAAGCACATCTTGGGGTTCAACAACTATGGAAATCGCTACGGGACCCCAAAACGGTGAGTAATAGTCCGCGAAACAGGTCAGAATTGGCCAAAACTGTGAGTGTTGATGACGGACACATAAACGCACCCCGGGGTTCATCAATCGTGGAAATCGCTCTGGGTCCCCAAAACGCTGAGTAATAGTGCACGGAACGGACTTGAATCGGCCGAATATGTGAGTGTTGATGACCGACACGTAAACGCACCCCCAGGTTCGTCAATCGTGGAAATGACTCCGAGACCCCAAAATAGAGTAATAGTCCAAGAAACGGGCCAGAATCGGCCCAAACTGTGATTGTTGATGACCGACACGTAAGCCCACCTTGGAATTTGACAACCATGGAAATCGCTTTGGGACCCGAAAACGGTGAGTAATAGTCCATGAAACGGGCCAGAATCGGCCAAAACTGGGAGTGTTGATGACCAACTCGTAAGCACACCTTGGGGTTCAACAACTATGAAAATCGCTTCGGGGCCCCCAAAACGGTGAGTAATAGTCCACGAAACAGGTCAGATTTGGCCAAAATTGTGAGTGTTGACGACGAACACATAAACGCACCCCGGGGTTCGTCAATCGTGGAAATCGCTCTGGGTCCCCAAAACGCTGAGTAATAGTGCACGGAACGTATTAGAATCGGCCGAATATGTGAGTGTTGATGGCCAACACGTAAGCGCACCCCGGGGTTCGTCAATCGTGGAAATGACTCCGAGACCCCAAAATAGAGTAATAGTCCAAGAAACGGGCAAGAATCGGCCCAAATTGTGATTGTTGATGACCGACACGTAAGCGCACCTTGAAGTTCGACAACCATGGAAATCGCTGTGGGACCCCATAACGGTGAGTAATAGTCCATGAAACGGGCCAGAATCAGCCAAAACTGGGAGTGTTGTTGACCAACACGTAAGCACATCTTGGGGTTCAACAACTATGGAAATCGCTACGGGACCCCAAAACGGTGAGTAATAGTCCACGAAACAGGTCAGAATTGGCCAAAACTATGAGTGTTGATGACGGACACATAAACGCACCCCGGGGTTCATCAATCGTGGAAATCGCTCTGGGTCCCCAAAACGCTGAGTAATAGTGCACGGAACGTATTAGAATCGGCCGAATATGTGAGTGTTGATGATCAACACGTAAACGCACCCCGGGGTTCGTCAATCGTGGAAATGACTCCGAGACCCCAAAATAGAGTAATAGTCCAAGAAACGGGCAAGAATCGGCCCAAACTGTGATTGTTGATGACCGACACGTAAGCGCACGTTGAAGTTCGACAACCATGGAAATCGCTGTGGGACCCCATAACGGTGAGTAATAGTCCATGAAACGGGCCAGAATCAGCCAAAACTGGGAGTGTAGTTGACCAACACGTAAGCACATCTTGGGGTTCAACAACTATGGAAATCGCTACGGGACCCCAAAACGGTGAGTAATAGTCCGCGAAACAGGTC
>NW_025228310.1:5796-14646 GCF_018294505.1 Triticum aestivum | reverse complement strand
GCCGAATATGTGAGTGTTGATGACCGACACATAAGCGCACCTTGGAGTTCGACAATCATGGAAATCGCTTTGGGACCCGAAAACGGTGAGTAATAGTCCATGAAACGGGCCAGAATCAGCCAAAACTGGGAGTGTTGATGACCAACTCGTAAGCACACCTTGGGGTTCAACAACTATGAAAATCGCTTCGGGGCCCCCAAAACGGTGAGTAATAGTCCACGAAACAAGTCAGATTTGGCCAAAATTGTGAGTGTTGACGACGAACACATAAACGCACCCCGGGGTTCATCAATCGTGGAAATCGCTCTGGGTCCCCAAAACACTGAGTAATAGTGCACGGAACGTATTAGAATCGGCCGAATATGTGAGTGTTGATGACCAACACGTAAACGCACCCCGGGGTTCGTCAATCGTGGAAATGACTCCGAGACCCCAAAATAGAGTAATAGTCCAAGAAACGGGCAAGAATCGGCCCAAACTGTGATTGTTGATGACCGACACGTAAGCGCACCTTGAAGTTCGACAACCATGGAAATCGCTGTGGGACCCCATAACGGTGAGTAATAGTCCATGAAACGGGCCAGAATCAGCCAAAACTGGGAGTGTTGTTGACCAACACGTAAGCACATCTTGGGGTTCAACAACTATGGAAATCGCTACGGGAACCCAAAACGGTGAGTAATAGTCCGCGAAACAGGTCAGAATTGGCCAAAACTGTGAGTGTTGATGACGGACACATAAACGCACCCCGGGGTTCATCAATCGTGGAAATCGCTCTGGGTCCCCAAAACGCTGAGTAATAGTGCACGGAACGGACTTGAATCGGCCGAATATGTGAGTGTTGATGATCGACGCGTAAACGGACCCCGTGGTTCGTCAATAGTGGAAACAACTCTGAGACCCCAAAATAGAGTAATAGTCCAAGAAACGGGCCCGAATCGGCCCAAACTGTGATTGTTGATGACCGACATGTAAGCGCACCTTGGAGTTCGACAATCATGGAAATCGCTTTGGGACCCCAAAACGGTGAGTAATAGTCCATGAAACGGGCCAGAATCGGCCAAAACTGGGAGTGTTGATGACCAACTCGTAAGCACACCTTGGGGTTCAACAACTATGAAAATCGCTTCGGGGCTCCCAAAACGGTGAGTAATAGTCCGCGAAACATGTCAGATTTGGCCAAAACTGTGAGTGTTGACGACGGACACATAAACGCACCCCGGGGTTCATCAATCGTGGATATCGCTCTGGGTCCCCAAAACGCTGAGTAATAGTGCACGGAACGTATTA
This sequence comes from Triticum aestivum, assembly GCF_018294505.1. Lineage (NCBI taxonomy): Eukaryota > Viridiplantae > Streptophyta > Magnoliopsida > Poales > Poaceae > Triticum > Triticum aestivum. The sequence continues at coordinate 13,356 of NW_025228310.1, read as the reverse complement.
GAATCGGCCGAATATGTGAGTGTTGATGACCAACACGTAAACGCACCCCGGGGTTCGTCAATCGTGGAAATGACTCCGAGACCCCAAAATAGAGTAATAGTCCAAGAAACGGGCAAGAATCGGCCCAAACTGTGATTGTTGATGACCGACACGTAAGCGCACCTTGAAGTTCGACAACCATGGAAATCGCTGTGGGACCCCATAACGGTGAGTAATAGTCCATGAAACGGGCCAGAATCAGCCAAAACTGGGAGTGTTGTTGACCAACACGTAAGCACATCTTGGGGTTCAACAACTATGGAAATCGCTACGGGACCCCAAAACGGTGAGTAATAGTCCGCGAAACAGGTCAGAATTGGCCAAAACTGTGAGTGTTGATGACGGACACATAAACGCACCCCGGGGTTCATCAATCGTGGAAATCGCTCTGGGTCCCCAAAACGCTGAGTAATAGTGCACGGAACGGACTTGAATCGGCCGAATATGTGAGTGGTGATGACCGACGCGTAAACGGACCCCGTGGTTCGTCAATAGTGGAAACAACTCTGAGACCCCAAAATAGAGTAATAGTCCAAGAAACGGGCCCGAATCGGCCCAAACTGTGATTGTTGATGACCGACATGTAAGCGCACCTTGGAGTTCGACAATCATGGAAATCGCTTTGGGACCCCAAAACGGTGAGTAATAGTCCATGAAACGGGCCAGAATCGGCCAAAACTGCGAGTGTTGATGACCAACTCGTAAGCACACCTTGGGGTTCAACAACTATGAAAATCGCTTCGGGGCTCCCAAAACGGTGAGTAATAGTCCGCGAAACATGTCAGATTTGGCCAAAACTGTGAGTGTTGACGACGGACACATAAACGCACCCCGGGGTTCATCAATCGTGGATATCGCTCTGGGTCCCCAAAACGCTGAGTAATAGTGCACGGAACGTATTAGAATCGGCCGAATATGTGAGTGTCGATGACCGACACGTAAACACACCCCGGGGTTCGTCAATCGTGGAAATGACTCCGAGACCCCAAAATAGAGTAATAGTCCAAGAAACGGGCCAGAATCGGCCCAAACTGTGATTGTTGATGACCGACACGTAAGCGCACCTTGGAGTTCGACAATCATGGAAATCGCTTTGGGACCCCAAAACGGTGAGTAATAGTCCATGAAACGGGCCAGAATCGGCCAAAACTGGGAGTGTTGATGACCAACTCGTAAGCACACCTTGGGGTTCAACAACTATGAAAATCGCTTCGGGGCCCCCAAAACGGTGAGTAATAGTCCACGAAACAGGTCAGATTTGGCCAAAACTGTGAGTGTTGACGACGGACACATAAACGCACCCCGGGGTTCATCAATCGTGGAAATGGCTCTGGGTCCCCAAAACGCTGAGTAATAGTGCACGGAACGTATTAGAATCGGCCGAATATGTGAGTGTTGATGACCGACACGTAAACGCACCCCGGGGTTCGTCAATCGTGGAAATGACTCCGAGACCCCAAAATAGAGTAATAGTCCAAGAAACGGGCCAGAATCGGCCCAAACTGTGATTGTTGATGACCGACACGTAAGTGCACCTTGGAGTTTGACAACCATGGAAATCGCTTTGGGACCCGAAAACGGTGAGTAATAGTCCATGAAACGGGCCAGAATTGGCCAAAGCTGTGAGTGTTGATGACCAACACGTATGCACATCTTGGGGTTCAACAACTATGGAAATCGCTACGGGACCCCAAAACGGTGAGTAATAGTCCGCGAAACAGGTCAGAATTGGCCAAAGCTGTGAGTGTTGATGACGGACTCATAAACGCACACCGGGGTCATCAATCGTGGAAATCGCTCTGGGTCCCCAAAACGCTGAGTAATAGTGCACGGAACGGACTTGAATCGGCCGAATATGTGAGTGTTGATGACCGACACGTAAACGCACCTTGGGGTTAGTCAATCATAGAAATGACTCCGAGACCCCAAAATAGAGTAATAGTCCAAGAAACGGGCCAGAATCGGCCCAAACTATGGTTGTTGATAACCGACACGTAAGCGCACCTTGGAGTTCGACAACCATGGAAATCGCTTTGGGACCCCAAAACGGTGAGTTATAGTCCATGAAATGGGCCAGAATCGGCCAAAACTGCGAGTGTTGATGACCAACGCGTAAGCACAACTTGGGGTTCAACAACTATGGAAATATCTTTGGGACCCCAAAACGGTGAGTAATAGTCCACGAAGCAGGTCAGAATTGAACAAAACTATGAGTGTTGACGACGGACACATAAACGTACCCTAGAGTTCATCAATCGTGGAAATCGCTCTGGGTCCCCAAAACGCTGAGTAATAGTGCACGAAACGGACTAGAATCGGCGGAATATGTGAGTGTTGATGACCGACGCGTAAACGCACCCCGGGGTTCGTCAATCGTGGAAATGACTCCGAGACCCCAAAATAGAGTAATAGTCCAAGAAACGGGCCAGAATCGGCCCAAACTGTGATTGTTGATGACCGACACGTAAGCGCACCTTGGAGTTCGACAATCATGGAAATCGCTTTGGGACCCCAAAACGGTGAGTAATAGTCCATGAAACGGGCCAGAATCGGCCAAAACTGCGAGTGTTGATGACCAACTCGTAAGCACACCTTGGGGTTCAACAACTATGAAAATCGCTTCGGGGCCCCCAAAACGGTGAGTAATAGTCCGCGAAACATGTCAGATTTGGCCAAAATTGTGAGTGTTGACGACGAACACATAAACGCACCCCGGGGTTCATCAATCGTGGAAATCGCTCTGGGTCCCGAAAACGCTGAGTAATAGTGCACGGAACGTATTAGAATCGGCCGAATATGTGAGTGTCGATGACCAACACGTAAACGCACCCCGGGGTTCGTCAATCGTGGAAATGAGTCCGAGACCCCAAAATAGAGTAATAGTCCAAGAAACGGGCAAGAATCGGCCCAAACTGTGATTGTTGATGACCGACACGTAAGCGCACCTTGAAGTTCGACAACCATGGAAATCGCTGTGGGACCCCATAACGGTGAGTAATAGTCCATGAAACGGGCCAGAATCAGCCAAAACTGGGAGTGTTGTTGACCAACACGTAAGCACATCTTGGGGTTCAACAACTATGGAAATCGCTACGGGACCCCAAAACGGTGAGTAATAGTCCGCGAAACAGGTCAGAATTGGCCAAAACTGTGAGTGTTGACGACGGACACATAAACGCACCCCGGGGTTCATCAATCGTGGAAATCGCTCTGGGTCCCCAAAACGCTGAGTAATAGTGCACGGAACGGACTTGAATCGGCCGAATATGTGAGTGTTGATGACCGACACGTAAACGCACCCCGGGGTTCATCAATCGTGGAAATGACTCCGAGACCCCAAAATAGAGTAATAGTCCAAGAAACGGGCCAGAATCGGCCCAAACTATGATTGTTGATGACCGACACGTAAGTGCACCTTGGAGTTTGACAACCATGGAAATCGCTTTGGGACCCGAAAACGGTGAGTAATAGTCCATGAAACGGGCCAGAATCGGCCAAAACTGGGAGTGTTGATGACCAACTCGTAAGCACACCTTGGGGTTCAACAACTATGAAAATCGCTTCGGGGCCCCCAAAACGGTGAGTAATAGTCCACGAAAGAGGTCAGATTTGGCCAAAATTGTGAGTGTTGACGACGAACACATAAACGCACCCCGGGTTCATCAATCGTGGAAATCGCTCTGGGTCCCCAAAACGCTGAGTAATAGTGCACGGAACGTATTAGAATCGGCCGAATATGTCAGTGTTGATGACCAACACGTAAACGCACCCCGGGGTTCGTCAATCGTGGAAATGACTCCGAGACCCCAAAATAGAGTAATAGTCCAAGAAACGGGCAAGAATCGGCCCGAACTGTGATTGTTGATGACCGACACGTAAGCGCACCTTGAAGTTCGACAACCATGGAAATCGTTGTGGGACCCCAAAACGGTGAGTAATAGTCCATGAAACGGGCCAGAATCAGCCAAAACTGGGAGTGTTGTTGACCAACACGTAAGCACACCTTGGGGTTCAACAACTATGAAAATCGCTACGGGACCCCAAAACGTTAATTAATAGTCCACGAAGCAGGTCAGAATTGAACAAAACTATGAGTGTTGACGACGGACACATAAACGCACCCTAGAGTTCATCAATCGTGGAAATCGCTCTGGGTCCCCAAAACGCTGAGTAATAGTGCACGAAACGGACTAGAATCGGCGGAATATGTGAGTGTTGATGACCGACGCGTAAACGCACCCCGGGGTTCGTCAATCGTGGAAATGACTCCGAGACCCCAAAATAGAGTAATAGTCCAAGAAACGGGCCAGAATCGGCCCAAACTGTGATTGTTGATGACCGACACGTAAGTGCACCTTGGAGTTTGACAACCATGGAAATCGCTTTGGGACCCGAAAACGGTGAGTTATAGTCCATGAAACGGGCCAGGAATCGGCCAAAACTGGGAGTGTTGATGACCAACTCGTAAGCACACCTTGGGGTTCAACAACTATGAAAATCGCTTCGGGGCCCCCAAAACGGTGAGTAATAGTCCACGAAACAGGTCAGATTTGGCCAAAATTGTGAGTGTTGACGACGAACACATAAACGCACCCCGGGGTTCATCAATCGTGGAAATCGCTCTGGGTCCCGAAAACGCTGAGTAATAGTGCACGGAACGTATTAGAATTGGCCGAATATGTGAGTGTTGATGACCAACACGTAAACGCACCCCGGGGTTCGTCAATCGTGGAAATGACTCCGAGACCCCAAAATAGAGTAATAGTCCAAGAAACGGGCAAGAATCGGCCCAAACTGTGATTGTTGATGACCGACACGTAAGCGCACCTTGAAGTTCGACAACCATGGAAATCGCTGTGGGACCCCATAACGGTGAGTAATAGTCCATGAAACGGGCCAGAATCAGCCAAAACTGGGAGTGTTGTTGACCAACACGTAAGCACATCTTGGGGTTCAACAACTATGGAAATCGCTACGGGACCCCAAAACGGTGAGTAATAGTCCGCGAAACAGGTCAGAATTGGCCAAAACTGTGAGTGTTGATGACGGACACATAAACGCACCCCGGGGTTCATCAATCGTGGAAATCGCTCTGGGTCCCCAAAACGCTGAGTAATAGTGCACGGAACGGACTTGAATAGGCCGAATATGTGAGTGTTGATGACCGACACGTAAACGCACCCCGGGGTTCATCAATCGTGGAAATGACTCCGAGACCCCAAAATAGAGTAATAGTCCAAGAAACGGGCCAGAATCGGCCCAAACTATGATTGTTGATGACCGACACGTAAGTGCACCTTGGAGTTTGACAACCATGGAAATCGCTTTGGGACCCGAAAACGGTGAGTAATAGTCCATGAAACGGGCCAGAATCGGCCAAAACTGGGAGTGTTGCTGACCAACTCGTAAGTACACCTTGGGGTTCAACAACTATGAAAATCGCTTCGGGGCCCCCAAAACGGTGAGTAATAGTCCACGAAAGAGGTCAGATTTGGCCAAAATTGTGAGTGTTGACGACGAACACATAAACGCACCCTGGGTTCATCAATCGTGGAAATCGCTCTGGGTCCCCAAAACGCTGAGTAATAGTGCACAGAACGTATTAGAATCGGCCGAATATGTGAGTGTTGATGACCAACACGTAAACGCACCCCGGGGTTCGTCAATCGTGGAAATGACTCCGAGACCCCAAAATAGAGTAATAGTCCAAGAAACGGGCAAGAATCGGCCCGAACTGTGATTGTTGATGACCGACACGTAAGCACACCTTGAAGTTCGACAACCATGGAAATCATTGTGGGACCCCATAACGGTGAGTAATAGTCCATGAAACGGGCCAGAATCAGCCAAAACTGGGAGTGTTGTTGACCAACACGTAAGCACATCTTGGGGTTCAACAACTATGGAAATCGCTACGGGACCCCAAAACGTTAAGTAATAGTCCGCGAAACAGGTCAGAATTGGCCAAAACTGTGAGTGTTGATGACAGACACATAAACGCACCCCGGGGTTCATCAATCGTGGAAATCGCTCTGGGTCCCCAAAACGCTGAGTAATAGTGCACGGAACGGACTTGAATCGGCCGAATATGTGAGTGTTGATGACCGACGCGTAAATGGACCCCGTGGTTCGTCAATAGTGGAAACAACTCCGAGACCCCAAAATAGAGTAATAGTCCACGAAACGGACCCCAATCGGCCAAAACTGTGATTGTTGATGACCGACATGTAAGCGCACCTTGGAGTTCGACAATCATGGAAATCGCTTTGGGACCCCAAAACGGTGAGTAATAGTCCATGAAACGGGCCAGAATCGGCCAAAACTGGGAGTGTTGATGACCAACTCGTAAGCACACCTTGGGGTTCAACAACTATGAAAATCGCTTCGGGGCCCCCAAAACGGTGAGTAATAGTCCACGAAACAGGTCAGATTTGGCCAAAATTGTGAGTGTTGACAACGGACACATCAACGCACCCCGGGGTTCATCAATCGTGGAAATCGCTCTGGGTCCCCAAAACGCTGAGTAATAGTGCACGGAACGTATTAGAATCGGCCGAATATGTGAGTGTTGATGACCGACACGTAAACGCAACCCGGGGTTCGTCAATCGTGGAAATGACTCCGAGACCCCAAAATAGAGTAATAGTCCAAGAAACGGGCCAGAATCGGCCCGAACTGTGATTGTTGATGACCGACACGTAAGTGCACCTTGGAGTTTGACAACCATGGAAATCGCTTTGGGACCCGAAAACGGTGAGTAATAGTCCATGAAACGGGCCAGAATCGGCCAAAACTACGAGTGTTGTTGACCAACACGTAAGCACATCTTGGTGTTCAACAACTATGGAAATCGCTACGGACCCCAAAACGGTCAATAATAGTCCGCGAAACAGGTCAGAATTGGCCAAAGCTGTGAGTGTTGATGACGGACACATAAACGCACCCCGGGGTTCATCAATCGTGGAAATCGCTCTGGGTCCCCAAAACGCTGAGTAATAGTGCACGGAACGGACTTGAATCGGCCGAATATGTGAGTGTTGATGACCGACACGTAAACGCACCCTGGGGTTAGTCAATCATAGAAATGACTCCGAGACCCCAAAATAGAGTAATAGTCCAAGAAACGGGCCAGAATCGGCCCAAACTATGGTTGTTGATAACCACCACGTAAGCGCACCTTGGAGTTCGACAACCATGGAAATCGCTTTGGGACCCCAAAACGGTGAGTTATAGTCCATGAAACGGGCCAGAATCGGCCAAAACTGCGAGTGTTGTTGACCAACACGTAAGCACATCTTGGGGTTCAACAACTATGGAAATCGCTACGGGACCCCAAAACGGTGAGTAATAGTCCGCGAAACAGGTCAGAATTGGCCAAAGCTGTGAGTGTTGATGACGGACACATAAACGCACCCCGGGGTTCATCAATCGTGGAAATCGCTCTGGGTCCCCAAAACGCTGAGTAATAGTGCACGGAACGGACTTGAATCGGCCGAATATGTGAGTGTTGATGACCGACAC
>NW_025228310.1:0-5726 GCF_018294505.1 Triticum aestivum | reverse complement strand
GCTCTGGGTCCCCAAAACGCTGAGTAATAGTGCACGGAACGGACTTGAATCGACCGAATATGTGAGTGTTGATGACCGACACGTAAACGCACCCCGGGGTTAGTCAATCATAGAAATGACTCCGAGACCCCAAAATAGAGTAATAGTCCAAGAAACGGGCCAGAATCGGCCAAAACTATGGTTGTTGATAACCGACACGTAAGCGCACCTTGGAGTTCGACAACCATGGAAATCGCTTTGGGACCCCAAAACGGTGAGTTATAGTCCATGAAACGGGCCAGAATCGGCCAAAACTGCGAGTGTTGATGACCAACGCGTAAGCACACCTTGGGGTTCGACAACTATGGAAATCTCTTTGGGACCCCAAAACGGTTAGTAATAGTCCATGAAGCAGGTCAGAATTGAACAAAACTATGAGTGTTGACGACGGACACATAAACGCACCCTAGAGTTCATCAATCGTGGAAATCGCTCTGGGTCCCCAAAACGCTGAGTAATAGTGCACGAAACGGACTAGAATCGGCGGAATATGTGAGTGTTGATGACCGACGCGTAAATGGACCCCGGGGTTCGTCAATAGTGGAAACAACTCCCAGACCCCAAAATAGAGTAATAGTCCAAGAAACGGGCCCGAATCGGCCCAAACTATGATTGTTGATGACCGACATGTAAGCGCACCTTGGAGTTCGGCAATCATGGAAATTGCTTTGGGACCCCAAAACGGTGAGTAATAGTCCATGAAACGGGCCAGAATCGGCCAAAACTGGGAGTGTTGATGACCAACTCGTAAGCACACCTTGGGGTTCAACAACTATGAAAATCGCTTCGGGGCCCCCAAAACGGTGAGTAATAGTCCACGAAACAGGTCAGATTTGGCCAAAATTGTGAGTGTTGACGACGGACACATAAACGCACCCTGGGGTTCATCAATCGTGGAAATCGCTCTGGGTCCCCAAAACACTGAGTAATAGTGCACGGAACGTATTAGAATCGGCCGAATATGTGAGTGTCGATGACCGACACGTAAATGCACCCCGGGGTTCGTCAATCGTGGAAATGACTCCGAGACCCCAAAATAGAGTAATAGTCCAAGAAACGGTCCAGAATCGGCCCAAACTGTGATTGTTGATGACCGACACGTAAGTGCACCTTGGAGTTTGACAACCATGGAAATCGCTTTGGGACCCGAAAATGGTGAGTAATAGTCCATGAAACGGGCCAGAATCGGCCAAGACTGCGAGTGTTGTTGACCAACACGTAAGCACATCTTGGGGTTCAACAACTATGGAAATCGCTACGGGACCCCAAAACGGTGAGTAATAGTCCGCGAAACAGGTCAGAATTGGCCAAAGCTGTGAGTGTTGATGACGGACACATAAACGCACCCCGGGGTTCATCAATCGTGGAAATCGCTCTGGGTCCCCAAAACGCTGAGTAATAGTGCACGGAACGGACTTGAATCGGCCGAATATGTGAGTGTTGATGACCGACACGTAAACGCACCCCGGGGTTAGTCAATCATAGAAATGACTCCGAGACCCCAAAATAGACTAATAGTCCAAGAAACGGGCCAGAATCGGCCAAAACTATGGTTGTTGATAACCGACACGTAAGCGCACCTTGGAGTTCGACAACCATGGAAATCGCTTTGGGACCCCAAAACGGTGAGTTATAGTCCATGAAACGGGCCAGAATAGGCCAAAACTGCGAGTGTTGATGACCAACGCGTAAGCACACCTTGGGGTTCAACAACTATGGAAATCTCTTTGGGACCCCAAAACAGTTAGTAATAGTCCACGAAGCAGGTCAGAATTGAACAAAACTATGAGTGTTGACGACGGACACATAAACGCACCCTAGAGTTCATCAATCGTGGAAATCGCTCTGGGTCCCCAAAACGCTGAGCAATAGTGCACGAAACGGACTAGAATCGGCGGAATATGTCAGTGTTGATGACCGACGCGTAAACGGACCCCGGGGTTCGTCAATAGTGGAAACAACTCCGAGACCCCAAAATAGAGTAATAGTCCAAGAAACGGGCCCGAATGGGCCCAAACTATGATTGTTGATGACCGACATGTAAGTGCACCTTGGAGTTCGACAATCATGGAAATCGCTTTGGGACCCAAAAACGGTGAGTAATAGTCCATGAAACGGGCCAGAATCGGCCAAAACTGGGAGTGTTGATGACCAACTCGTAAGCACACCTTGGGGTTCAACAACTATGAAAATCGCTTCGGGGCCCCCAAAACGGTGAGTAATAGTCCACGAAACAGGTCAGATTTGGCCAAAATTGTGAGTGTTGACGACGGACACATAAACGCACCCCGGGGTTCATCAATCGTGGAAATCGCTCTGGGTCCCCAAAACGCTGAGTAATAGTGCACGGAACATATTAGAATCGGCCGAATATGTGAGTGTCGATGACCGACACGTAAACGCACCCCGGGGTTCGTCAATCGTGGAAATGACTCCGAGACCCCAAAATAGAGTAATAGTCCAAGAAACGGTCCAGAATCGGCCCAAACTGTGATTGTTGATGACCGACACGTAAGTGCACCTTGGAGTTTGACAACCATGGAAATTGCTTTGGGACCCGAAAATGGTGAGTAATAGTCCATGAAACGGGCCAGAATCGGCCAAAACTGCGAGTGTTGTTGACCAACACGTAAGCACATCTTGGGGTTCAACAACTATGGAAATCGCTACGGGACCCCAAAACGGTGAGTAATAGTCCGCGAAACAGGTCAGAATTGGCCAAAGCTGTGAGTGTTGATGACGGACACATAAACGCACCCCGGGGTTCATCAATCGTGGAAATCGCTCTGGGTCCCCAAAACGCTGAGTAATAGTGCACGGAACGGACTTGAATCGGCCGAATATGTGAGTGTTGATGACCGACACGTAAATGCACCCCGGGGTTAGTCAATCATAGAAATGACTCCGAGACCCCAAAATAGAGTAATAGTCCAAGACACGGGCCAGAATCGGCCAAAACTATGGTTGTTGATAACCGACACGTAAGTGCACCTTGGAGTTCGACAACCATGGAAATCGCTTTGGGACCCCAAAACGGTGAGTTATAGTCCATGAAACGGGCCAGAATCGGCCAAAACTGCGAGTGTTGATGACCAACGCGTAAGCTCACCTTGGGGTTCAACAACTATGGAAATCTCTTTGGGACCCCAAAACGGTTAGTAATAGTCCACGAAGCAGGTCAGAATTGAACAAAACTATGAGTGTTGACGACGGACACATAAACACACCCTAGAGTTCATCAATCGTGGAAATCGCTCTGGGTCCCCAAAACGCTGAGTAATAGTGCACGAAACGGACTAGAATCGGCGGAATATGTGAGTGTTGATGACCGACGCGTAAACGGACCCCGGGGTTCGTCAATAGTGGAAACAACTTCGAGACCCCAAAATAGAGTAATAGTCCAAGAAACGGGCCCGAATCGGCCCAAACTGTGATTGTTGATGACCGACATGTAAGCGCACCTTGGAGTTCGACAATCATGGAAATCGCTTTGGGACCCCAAAACGGTGAGTAATAGTCCATGAAACGGGCCAGAATCGGCCAAAACTGGGAGTGTTGATGACCAACTCGTAAGCACACCTTGGGGTTCAACAACTATGAAAATCGTTTCGGGGCCCCCAAAACGGTGAGTAATAGTCCACGAAACAGGTCAGATTTGGCCAAAATTGTGAGTGTTGACGACGGACACATAAACGCACCCCGGGGTTCATCAATCGTGGAAATCGCTCTGGGTCCCCAAAACGCTGAGTAATAGTGCACGGAACGTATTAGAATCGGCCGAATATGTGAGTGTCGATGACCGACACGTAAACGCACCCCGGGGTTCGTCAATCGTGGAAATGACTCCGAGACCCCAAAATAGAGTAATAGTCCAAGAAACGGTCCAGAATCGGCCCAAACTGTGATTGTTGATGACCGACACGTAAGTGCACCTTGGAGTTTGACAACCATGGAAATCGCTTTGGGACCCGAAAATGGTGAGTAATAGTCCATGAAACGGGCCAGAATCGGCCAAAACTGCGAGTGTTGTTGACCAACACGTAAGCACATCTTGGGGTTCAACAACTATGGAAATCGCTACGGGACCCCAAAACGGTGAGTAATAGTCCGCGAAACAGGTCAGAATTGGCCAAAGCTGTGAGTGTTGATGACGGACACATAAACGCACCCCGGGGTTCATCAATCGTGGAAATCGCTCTGGGTCCCCAAAACGCTGAGTAATAGTGCACGGAACGGACTTGAATCGGCCGAATATGTGAGTGTTGATGACCGACACATAAATGCACCCCGGGGTTAGTCAATCATAGAAATGACTCCGAGACCCCAAAATAGAGTAATAGTCCAAGAAACGGGCCAGAATCGGCCAAAACTATGGTTGTTGATAACCGACACGTAAGTGCACCTTGGAGTTCGACAACCATGGAAATCGCTTTGGGACCCCAAAACGGTGAGTTATAGTCCATGAAACGGGCCAGAATCGGCCAAAACTGCGAGTGTTGATGACCAACGCGTAAGCTCACCTTGGGGTTCAACAACTATGGAAATCTCTTTGGGACCCCAAAACGGTTAGTAATAGTCCACGAAGCAGGTCAGAATTGAACAAAACTATGAGTGTTGACGACGGACACATAAACGCACCCTAGAGTTCATCAATCGTGGAAATCGCTCTGGGTCCCCAAAACGCTGAGTAATAGTGCACGAAACGGACTAGAATCGGCGGAATATGTGAGTGTTGATGACCGACGCGTAAACGGACCCCGGGGTTCGTCAATAGTGGAAACAACTTTGAGACCCCAAAATAGAGTAATAGTCCAAGAAACGGGCCCGAATCGGCCCAAACTGTGATTGTTGATGACCGACATGTAAGCGCACCTTGGAGTTCGACAATCATGGAAATCGCTTTGGGACCCCAAAACGGTGAGTAATAGTCCATGAAACGGGCCAGAATCGGCCAAAACTAGGAGTGTTGATGACCAACTCGTAAGCACACCTTGGGGTTCAACAACTATGAAAATCGTTTCGGGGCCCCCAAAACGGTGAGTAATAGTCCACGAAACAGGTCAGATTTGGCCAAAATTGTGAGTGTTGACGACGGACACATAAACGCACCCCGGGGTTCATCAATCGTGGAAATCGCTCTGGGTCCCCAAAACGCTGAGTAATAGTGCACGGAACGTATTAGAATCGGCCGAATATGTGAGTGTCGATGACCGACACGTAAACGCACCCCGGGGTTCGTCAATCGTGGAAATGACTCCGAGACCCCAAAATAGAGTAATAGTCCAAGAAACGGTCCAGAATCGGCCCAAACTGTGATTGTTGATGACCGACACGTAAGTGCACCTTGGAGTTTGACAACCATGGAAATCGCTTTGGGACCCGAAAATGGTGAGTAATAGTCCATGAAACGGGCCAGAATCGGCCAAAACTGCGAGTGTTGTTGACCAACACGTAAGCACATCTTGGGGTTCAACAACTATGGAAATCGCTACGGGACCCCAAAACGGTGAGTAATAGTCCGCGAAACAGGTCAGAATTGGCCAAAGCTGTGAGTGTTGATGACGGACACATAAACGCACCCCGGGGTTCATCAATCGTGGAAATCGCTCTGGGTCCCCAAAACGCTGAGTAATAGTGCACGGAACGGACTTGAATCGGCCGAATATGTGAGTGTTGATGACCGACAC
>NW_025228309.1:76179-77450 GCF_018294505.1 Triticum aestivum | reverse complement strand
ATTTACTGATTTGTTTTGAGCTAAATGGCCCTTCAATTGAAAAGCTCTACATAAGAACTCTGAAAAGGTTGAAACTTGGCATTGTATCATCATTTCACCCGCATAGCATGTGCAAAAAAGTAGAGAGGGTCACCGCAAAAACTGGATGCACTTCGTGTGCAAAGTGGACAATCTCTTTCGAAGTATCAGGGTTTTAGACGAAAACTCATCTGTTACACTGGCAATTCAAAATTTTAATAACTTATTACAACTCTAGATGTTTTTTGCATTCAGCATGCACCATTCAAAGCCACGTCATCAACTTTCAACCCTTTGTGACATAATTTGCTATTTTTAAAGCATTTACTAATTTGTTTTGAGCTAAATGGCCCTGCAATTGAAAAGCTCTACAAATGAACTCTGAAAAGGTTGAAACTTGGGATTGTATCATCATTTCACCCGCATAGCATGTGCAAAAAAGTAGAGAGGGTCACCGCAAAAACTGGATGCACTTCGTGTACAAAGTGGACAATCTCTTTCGAAGTATCAGGGTTTTAGACGAAAACTCATCTGTTACACCGGCAATTCAAAATTTTAATAACTTATTACAACTCCGGATGTTTTTTGCATCCAGCATGCAACATTCAAAGCCACGTCATCAACTTTCAACCCTTTCTGACATAATCTACTATTTTTAACGCATTTACTGATTTGTCTTGAGCTAAATGGCCCCGAAATGGAAAAGCTCTACAAATGAACTCTGAAAAGGATGAAACTTGGCATGGTTCATCATTTCACCCGCATAGCATGTGCAAAAAAGTAGAGAGGGTCATGGCAAAAACTGGATGCACTTCATGTACGAACTGGACAATCTCTTTCGAAGTATCAGGGTTTGACACGAAAACTCATCTGTTACACTGGCAATTCAAAATTTTAATAACTTATTACAACTCTGGATGTTTTTTGCATTCAGCATGCACCATTCAAAGCCACGTCATCAACTTTCAACCCTTTTGACATAATTTGCTATTTTTAAAGCATTTACTGATTTGTTTTGAGCTAAATGGCCCTGCAATTGAAAAGCCCTACAAATGAACTCTGAAAAGGTTGAAACTTGGGATTGTATCATCATTTCACCCGCATAGCATGTGCAAAAAAGTAGAGAGGGTCACCGCAAAAACTGGATGCACTTCGTGTACAAAGTGGACAATCTCTTTCGAAGTATCAGGGTTTTGGACGAAAACTCATCTGTTACACCGGCAATTCAAAATTTTAATAACTTATTACAACTT
>NW_025228309.1:75613-76169 GCF_018294505.1 Triticum aestivum | reverse complement strand
CTACTATTTTTAACGCATTTACTGATTTGTCTTGAGCTAAATGGCCCCGAAATGGAAAAGCTCTACAAATGAACTCTGAAAAGGTTGAAACTTGGCATGGTTCATCATTTCACCCGCATAGCATGTGCAAAAAAGTAGAGAGGGTCATGGCAAAAACTGGATGCACTTCGTGTACAAAGTGGACAATCTCTTTCGAAGTATCAGGGTTTGACACGAAAACTCATCTGTTACACTGGCAATTCAAAATTTTAATAACTTATTACAACTCTGGATGTTTTTTGCATTCAGCATGCACCATTCAAAGCCACGTCATCAACTTTCAACCCTTTTGACATAATTTGCTATTTTTAAAGCATTTACTGATATGTTTTGAGCTAAATGGCCCTGCAATTGAAAAGCCCTACAAATGAACTCTGAAAAGGTTGAAACTTGGGATTGTATCATCATTTCACCCGCATAGCATGTGCAAAAAAGTAGAGAGGGTCACCGCAAAAACTGGATGCACTTCGTGTACAAAGTGGACAATCTCTTTCGAAGTATCAGGGTTTTGGACGAA
>NW_025228309.1:75257-75603 GCF_018294505.1 Triticum aestivum | reverse complement strand
ACACGAAAACTCATCTGTTACACTGGCAATTCAAAATTTTAATAACTTATTACAACTCTGGATGTTTTTTGCATTCAGCATGCACCATTCAAAGCCACGTCATCAACTTTCAACCCTTTTGACATAATTTGCTATTTTTAAAGCATTTACTGATTTGTTTTGAGCTAAATGGCCCTGCAATTGAAAAGCCCTACAAATGAACTCTGAAAAGGTTGAAACTTGGGATTGTATCATCATTTCACCCGCATAGCATGTGCAAAAAAGTAGAGAGGGTCACCGCAAAAACTGGATGCACTTCGTGTACAAAGTGGACAATCTCTTTCGAAGTATCAGGGTTTTGGACGAA
>NW_025228309.1:74742-75247 GCF_018294505.1 Triticum aestivum | reverse complement strand
GTATCATCATTTCACCCGCATAGCATGTGCAAAAAAGTAGAGAGGGTCATGGCAAAAACTGGATGCACTTCGTGTACAAACTGGACAATCTCTTTCGAAGTATCAGGGTTTCGGACGAAAACTCATCTGCTAGACCGGTAATTCAAAATTTTAATAACTTATTACAACTCCGGACGTTTTTTGCATCCAGCATGCAACATTCAAAGCCACGTCATCAACTTTCAACCCTTTCTGACATAATTTGCTATTTTTCGTGCATTTACTGATTTGTTTTGAGCTAAATGGCCTTGAAATTGAAAAGCTCTACAAAAGAACTCTGAAAAGGTTGAAACTTGGCATTGTATCATCATTTCACCCGCATAGCATGTGCAAAAAAGTAGATAGGGTCATGGCAAAAACTGGATGCACTTCGTGTACAAACTGGACAATCTCTTTCGAAGTATCAGGGTTTCGGACGAAAACTCATTTGTTAGACCGGCAATTCAAAATTTTAATACCTTATTAC
>NW_025228309.1:73967-74732 GCF_018294505.1 Triticum aestivum | reverse complement strand
TTTCTGACATAATTTGCTATTTTTAATGCATTTACTGATTTGTTTTCAGCTAAATGGCCCTGAAATTGAAAAGCTCTACAAATGAACTCTGAAAAGGTTGAAACTTGGCATGGTATATCATCATTTCACCCGCATAGCATGTGCAAAAAAGTAGAGAGGGTCATGGCAAAAACTGGATGCACTTCATGTACAAACTGGACAATCTCTTTCGAAGTATCAGGGTTTCGGACGAAAACTCATCTGTTAGACCGGCAATTCAAAATTTTAATAACTTATTACAACTCCGGACGTTTTTTGCATCCAGCATGCAACATTCAAAGCCACATCATCAACTTTCAACCCTTTCTGACATAATTTTCTATTTTTCATGCATTTACTGATTTGTTTTGAGCTAAATGGCCCTTCAATTGAAAAGCTCTACATAAGAACTCTGAAAAGGTTGAAACTTGGCATTGTATCATCATTTCACCCGCATAGCATGTGCAAAAAAGTAGAGAGGGTCACCGCAAAAACTGGATGCACTTCGTGTGCAAAGTGGACAATCTCTTTCGAAGTATCAGGGATTTAGACGAAAACTCATCTGTTACACTGGCAATTCAAAATTTTAATAACTTATTACAACTCTAGATGTTTTTTGCTTTCAGCATGCACCATTCAAAGCCACGTCATCAACTTTCAACCCTTTGTGACATAATTTGCTATTTTTAAAGCATTTACTAATTTGTTTTGAGCTAAATGGCCCTGCAATTGAAAAGCTCTACAAAT
>NW_025228309.1:71322-72351 GCF_018294505.1 Triticum aestivum | reverse complement strand
TATCAGGGTTTCGGACGAAAACTCATCTGTTAGACCGGCAATTCAAAATTTTAATACCTTATTACAACTCCGGATGTTTTTTGCATCCAGCATGCAACATTGAAAGCCACGTCATCAATTTTCGACCCTTTCTGACATAATTTGCTATTTTTAATGCATTTACTGATTTGTTTTGAGCTAAATGGCCCTGAAATTGAAAGCTCTACAAATGAACTCTGAAAAGGTTGAAACTTGGCATGGTATCATCATTTCACCCACATAGCATGTGCAAAAAAGTCGAGAGGGTCACGGCAAAAACTGGACGCACTCCGTGTACAAACTGGACAATCTCTTTCGAAGTATCAGGGTTTCGGACGAAAACTCATCTGTTAGACCGGCAATTCAAAATTTTAATAATTTATTGCAACTCCGGACGTTTTTTGCATTCAGCATGCACCATTCAAAGCCACGTCATCAACTTTCAACCCTTTGTGGCATAATTTGCTATTTTTAATGCATTTACAGATTTGTTTTGAGCTAAATGGCCCTGAAATTGAAAAGCTCTACAAATGAACTCTGAAAAGGTTGAAACTTGGCATGGTATCATCATTTCACCCGTATAGCATGTGCAAAAAAGTAGAGAGGGTCATGGCAAAAACTGGATGCACTTCACACTACTGGAATCAGCTACTTTGCCATCTGCCAGCTCCTTGCCGTCAGCTAGCAGATGGCAAAGAAGCTCTTTGCCATCAGCTACCCAAAAGCTAACGGTAAAGAACTGGCTGATGGCAAAGACTTTCTTTGCCATCAGCCAGTTCTTTGCCGTCCGCTAGCTGACGGCAAAGATTCTTTGCCGTCGGCTAGCTAACGGCAAAGAGGGAGGGGGCCCCACTAACGAGCTGCTTAAAAAAACTTAACGGCCCCCCTCTTTGCCGTCTGCGGACGGCAAAGATTTAACATATCTAACGGCCGCGCCCCACCCCTCCCTGTTTCTATCCCTGCTCTTCACACGTGCGCCGCCGCCCCCACCACTCGCCGCCGCCCGGTCGC
>NW_025228309.1:54169-69888 GCF_018294505.1 Triticum aestivum | reverse complement strand
ACACCCCTACCCCGAGACCCCGACCCCGACCCCGACCCCGACACGGCACCCCGACACCGACACGACACCACGACCCCCGACACCTCCCGAAAAGGTGTTCTTTGGCCTTCCAGAGGCAGACGGGGTCATATATTTGTGAATTATTAGTTAGGTCATATATTTTTCGATTTTGTTATGAAAAACATCATATATAATTGTGTTGATCGGGTAGTTTTAAATGTGCAGTTGTTTCATCGCTGCGAGGTTTGGTGTTCGACGACCTCGTTGTGCGTTTGACGAGCTCTGCCCCTTCGTTCGTGGGTGAGCACAAATGACATGTCCTCCTCCCCCATTAATTATTTGATCTATTCCGATGAAACTTGATAGCTAGCTATATATGTGTCTTGAATCATCAGTATGCGTAACCAATATGTGTCTCCCGTTCGAAAGCGTCATAGTTATAAATATGCATGCATTTGCATATTTATAACCTTGATATTTTCGAATTGTCCAGCGCTATCCATGGACAGCCCGAGTATGTTTAGATTGGGTTTGTTTTCCCATATGCTTTGCTCCGGATCCGACGCATAAATTTTGTGAGTGCCTCCCCTGTTGTTCTCCGGGTACACGTCCTCTCTGTTTATTGCAGAGACGTGTATCAGGAGAACAGCGGGGAGGTGCTGTCGAAATTTTGTGTAGGATCCGGAGCATAGCATGGGAAAATGAACCCAATCTAAACATACTCGGGTGGGATTAGGACCTATCATTACCTATTAGAGTGTAGGTTGCATGGACGTAATAAAATTGACAAAGTAGATCAACTGATGAATATATACATGGTGAATTATATATATATTTGTTGTGTGTCTAGTAGCTCTGAAAGTCAAGATGAGTGATTGTGCGTGAATGTACACCGGTCACACTGGTAAGAACAAATGGAGCACTGAATGGTTCACAAAAAGCAAGGGGTTTGTGCGAGCCGCATTTGCAAATGGCCAGAGGAAAACCTGGTGCCCCTGTTTACGGTGCGGCAATTGGGAAAAGAGGATAGAGGCTGAAATGGGCAAACACCTGCAGAAGAGTGGTTTTACGCCCGATTATACGGTGTGGACATTTCATGGTCAGTCTGCCCAACGTGACCGAGCTGAGGTGGATCGTCGTCGCACCGACGAGCATGGTACCGGGATGGAAAACATGGTGCAAGACTTCGATGATGCTCGGGATTCGGACGAGGAGATGGAGGAATCTGCAAAGGCCTTCAATGAAATGTTGGAGTCTTCAAAACGTCCGCTCCATGAGCACACTGAGCTTTGTCAGTTGGATGCCATCTCACAAGTAATGGCTCTGAAGGCTCAGTTCAACTTGGCCAGAGAATGCTACGATGCAATGATGACAGTATTTGGACGCTTTCTACCCAAAGGCCATGTAATGCCTGCAAACCTGTACCAGTCGGACAAAATCCTCCGTGCACTGAAGATGCCCTATGATAAGATACATGCCTGTGAGAAAGGATGTGTCTTGTTTAGGCTTGACTATGCGGACTTGAACTGTTGTCCCATTTGCAAGTCTTCCAGGTATGTTGTGGTAGACAACGGTATGGGTGAGAAGACATAGACCAAAATCCCCGTTAGTGTTCTTCGGTATATGCCAATCGTACCAAGACTTCAACGTCTTTTCATGGTCGAAGAGACAGCCAGACAGATGACATGGCACAAAACGGGCAAAAGAACCGAACTAGATGCAGATGGGAATCTGATGATTGTACACACATCGGATGGTGTTGCGTGGAAAAAGTTTGATGAATTACATGGTGACAAAGCGGCAGATCCGAGGCATCCTCGAGTCGGCATCAGCACGGATGGGTTCAGTGTGTTTGGTATGATGGCAGCCCAATACAGTTGTTGGCCCGTATCTGTCTTTCCACTCAATCTCCCCCCCGGACAGATTATGCAAAGAAAGAACATTTTCCTGACGTTGATAATTCCAGGGCCCAACTATCCGGGGAAAAATATGAATGTGTACATGCAGCCGCTTAAGGACGAATTGCAAGAAGGCTGGGATAATGGGTTCAAGACATACGACGCCTATAGCAAACGGAACTTCATAATGCGTGTCTGGTACATGTACTCGACGCATGACTTGCCAGCATATGCGCTATTCGTTGGCTGGTGTGTGCATGGAAGGTTCCCGTGCCCCACATGCAAGGGAGCTTTTGAGTTTCGTTGGCTTTAGGCCGGTCGCAAGTTTTCTTGCTTCGACATGCATAGACAGTTCCTGAATCCTCGCCATAAGTTCAGGAAAGACAAGAAGAACTTCATCAGAGGTAGAGTTGTCAAAAACTCTGCACCACCTGCATTGACAGGCCAACAGACCCTGGATCAGTTAAACGCTCTCGAGCCAGATCCAGAGCGTCCAGGGTACTTCAAGGGGTATAATTATAAGCACGCCTGGACTCACAAAACATGCTTATGGGATCTGCCTTACTTCAAAGACCTCCTTTGCCCACACAACATCGACGTGATGCACACTAAGAAGAATATCGCCGAGGCACTTTTTGGTACATTGTTCGGCATAGATGGGAAGTCAAAGGATAATACTAAGGCTAGAGTCGATCTGGAGGCGCTATGTGATAGGCCGTTACAAAACATGAAAGAACCGAAAGGAAAGCAGAACTGGACGAAGCCAAAGGCATGGTTCAATCTTGGAAGGCCAGCTATGAGAGATATTATCTTGTGGGTGAAAATGCAGTTGATGTTCCCCGATGGGTATGCAGCGAATCTAAAGAGGGGAGCCAGTCTTGATAAATTGAAGATATTTGGTCTCAAGAGTCATGATTGGCACATATGGATTGAGCGGGTAATGCCGGTGATGTTGCGTGGCTTCATCCCTGAGGATGAATGGCTAGTACTGGCAGAACTCAGCTATTTCTTCCGTGTTCTTTTTGCGAAAGAACTATCGCCTGGCGTGCTAGAAGAAATGGAAGAGTTGGCGCCGGAGTTGATCTGCAAGTTAGAGAAGATCTTTCCACCGGGCTTCTATAATCCAATGCAACATTTGATTTTGCATATCCCGACCGAGGCAAGATTGGGGGGGCCCGTGCAAAATCATTGGTGCTACCCAACTAAGAGGATGCAGAAGACGCTTCGACAAAAATGTAAAAATAAACGTAGAATTGAAGCATCGATGGCTGAGGCATTCATCACTCAGGAGGCGGCAAACTTCGTGACAGCACACTACGAAGCCAAAAATCGTCATTTGCATAATCCGAAGCCTCGGTACAATGCTGACGACCCTAAAAAGGGTGGATCCAACCTGAGCCTATTCAAAGGGAATCTCGCACCAGCCAGTGTTTCAAATCCAGTATCTTTGGATAACGAACGATGGCGGACCAATTCGTTGTATATCTTCAACAACCTGATAGAAGTGCGGCCGTACATCGAGTAAGTTCTCGGTACATTGTTTCGCAACTTCTATTTCCTTTGAACTGCTCTTATTCCTGGATATTTCATACAGTCGATACGTCGCCTTATTCTCGTATGGAGCGGTGATCCAAAAGGATTCTGTCGAAGAGTATGAGCTTCTCGCAAAGCAAGGAGGCGCCTATCCCGGTTTCATCTCTTGGTTCAAACAAACGGTAATTTCTATTAGACAATTTCATTTCATTCACTAATTTGTGCGTAATGCAACAATCCTTTCATATTAAACTTGTAGGCTAATTCAGAGTCTATGGACGCCGAATTGAGACAAGTCGCTAATAGTTTTGACTATAAGGTCCGTTCATTTGACAAATACGACATCAACGGGTATCGCTTTCGTACCTATGGCAAAGAGCTATCTATGGCCGACCGAAAGTCTACAAATTGTTGTGTATCTGCTATCGGCGAAGGAGGTAACGAGTATTATGGGAGAGTTGAAGCAATTTATGAACTTCTATTCTATGGTGAAAACCCACCGAATGTCGTAGTCTTCAAATGTTATTGGTTTCAGCCGAAGGAGACTAGAAGGACTCATGAACATATAGGGCTAGTTGAAATCAACCAAAGCACCCATTTAGATGTACCTGATATCTATATTACGGCTCAACAGGCGACCCAAGTATTTTATCTACCGTGGGCCTGCCAAACTAATCCAAATCTGAAAGGTTGGGACGTCGTTTATGAAGTGCCGCCACGTGCTAGACTATCTCCCCCAAAGGAAGAGGATTATGAACCTCACATTAACCCAGACACATATGAAGGAGAATTCTTCCAAGAGACATGTCTTTCCAAAAAGCGTTTCAAGAACCGCTATACTGTCACGACCGGATTTTCGGGATATAAATTTCCCAGAAAGCGGCCTTTGTGCTCACCAGCCCCAGGATTACTGTTAGCTGATGAGGTACCAACTTGATACAAGAATTCCAAGCAAAGTACAAAATATGTGGTACAAGACCATTGTGGCCTAGGAGTACAACACTTGGTTTCTAGTGGTTGATGGCGGAAGCGGTTTGTGGTTCATCTGCGTCTATGGGACTCCATTTCCCACAAGAACAGCTGACCAGGATAACTCCTATCTTCGCGAGGCTGCTATCGTCATAGCGTAGGTTCCGGGGCTGTCATCGCAATGCTTATCACCAACAAGGAATCTGGCCAAGACAATAGCCAAGGACAAGCCAGTGAGTACGTTTGAATGTACTCGCAAACATTAAGAACACGGTTATAGCATAACCGGAGATAATCATACTCCGAAACATTTATGATGATAAGTCTGCCATGAAGTAAACGAAAATCTGTGATGCACGCGTGCGGTTAAAAAAAACATGGGTATGCATTACGGGAGTGAAGATGGAATGCACTGAACGAGTGTCTGAAAAGACTCCTCGAAAGGTTGCAAATAGAATGACAATGCCGCAGTCGGGCGTCTGAGCGACACCACATAAAGGGCTTATAAATGATGAATAAATATCAACATGCCACAGTCGGGCGTCTGAGCGACACCGCATAAAGGGCTTATAAAGGATAAATAAACAACAAGCATGCCGCAGTCGGGCGTCTGAGCGACACCACATAAAGGGCTTATAAATGATGAATAAATATCAACATGCCACAGTCGGGCGTCTGAGCGACACCGCATAAAGGGCTTATAAAAGATAAATCACAGTGAATATCCAGGAGGTAGAACCATCCCAGGGATACTCAAAAAAATACATAAAGTAAATGGTTCGTCCATAATAAAAATAAAACATGATCCTCAGATGTCACAGGTCATAAACAAAATCTAGTCTAGCCGTTTCTCCATCCGAAGACCGTCATTGAGCTCTAGCTAAATCGTTCTCCACTCGAATACCGTTACTATGATCTAGTGTAGCCGTTTTCCATCCGAATACCGTTACCATGATCCAGTTAACCGTCTCTCCATCCAAAAATCGTCACTAGACCCATCTCAGACTGAATCCCTTACTCACGAACATGGCTATCCAAAAAGATATGACATCTGCAGAGGGTGTACTCTTTACCCACGAGTAACGGATTTATTTAGCCCATCGGGACTAATTCCGCCTATGGCCTTTTAATTGAAAACACGCCCGACCTGCACACACCAGCTTAACTCACCGGTGTCTGGAATCACCCACGACACCTGCCAAGCAAAACTCTAAGTGGGGAGGCTACAACTTCGACGTAGCATGGGATCAATTTTATATTCGCGCGCTCTAAGGGGTGCCCCCCTCTCGGTCCCAACCGGAAACACCCATGCCCCCAGACCAAGTGGCATGCCTACCGGAGGCCTCCGGTATCTTCCACTATGGCCTCTCTGTACGGTGTGTGCTTTGGTAAGGGGTTGACAACTTACTGAACCATACCCCGTCTGCGACAGGGACAAGTGGTGGTACCAACAAATAGGGAAGCTACTGATCAAGACTCGACCTACGACCGACTCAGGTGGTCCAAGTATCCTCCAACAATATTACCATTAATGGAATAAATCACCACTCATCAAGCCTCACCATGTCATACTGGATATACTCGTCTCGACGAGGGACTAGGGACAAGCTCGTGTCTACCCAAGACCACGACTTTCCCGGCTTCCTTCCGGTATGCATGAGGAGCTCACGAGGATGATCCAAAACACTAGCGTATCCATTGCTGACCACAAAATATCTCCAAAAAGCACTCATGCACGAGACTTTATCGTTCCATAAAGATAACGCATACTCCAAGTCAAATGGTGTTGTAATCGTATCAGAACACCACAACAAAATATTATGCCAGAGTTCGGAAATGCTTGCCTTCAAGAGTATGCAAAGGATGCATTTTTTTGAAAGCTTTCTCTTCTCTCCATTATCCCTATTTTGCAAAATATCCAAACAACAAATATTTCAAACACAGTACAAAAAGTTGTCCCAAATATTTTCGAAATAAATCTTAAAATAAACTAGATGAAAATTGAGAGAGTTAGGAAAAAGAATCAACTCATTTGGAGTTTTATTTTAAAAAATATAGCCAGTCAAAGTTTTGTTTTTAATAAAACCAGAAAAAGGAAAACGCTTCGAGAGAAATACGCTTTCGCAGCAGAGGAAACATACTCAGGACGTCTGCGTCTTCACTTAATCAGAGGAGACGGGCGCGCGGGTCACTGACAGTGGGTCCAGAGGGCCCACTGGTCAGGTTTGACCGTTCTTCCCTCCCTCCTCTCTCTCTCTGCCCGAACGGTGGCGGCCTGCGGCGATCGCCGTCGACGAACGGTGGCTCTTCATGGGCACCCGAGGGCGGGGATGGAACGACCAGACTGGGGCGGTCCTCTTGGTGGTCGTTGGGCAGGCGGGGGCGGAGTAAGTCACCGGCGGCGAGCTCCGCGGCGGAGAGGGCTACGGGAGTGGAGTGAGTTTTGGGCTCCGGTGGTCTCCGATCGAGGTTGAGGCATTGGGCGGCTCCGCAAGGACAAGGGGAAGCTATTGGTGGCGTTGGTTGGGCGGGGGAGTGGCTGGTTGCGACGTATCGCACCGGAGCTTGGCGGCGGCCGCACTGGCCGGAGACAAGGAAGATGGCCACTTCGGGTCGATCCACTGCTTGGGGAGCGCTAGGAGGAAATTCTGAGGTCGCTTGGGGTCTTGAACGAGCTCGGGGACCCTTTAAATAGGCGCTCGGGGCTGGGCCGCGGCGGTTGAGGATAAGATCGCCGGCGACAGCCGTGCTGTAGCTGCAGGGCGACGTGGCGGCGACGAGCGCGTGCCGACGAGCTTCGGGATAAGACCAAGCTGTTCACGGGGGCAGCTGGCGCGTTGGTGTGGTTTGGGCGGTGCCGACCATGGCAGAGGCTCGCTGCCGACGCCGGCGTGCCGCCAAACGCTCTGCCAGCGGCGCTGTAGGGCGCCAGGGGTGGCGTGGGGAGTGGGCGAGGCTAGTGCGCTGCTCAGCAGGTGAGCAGGGGCCAGGGACGGGTCGCGTCGAGTGCGGTAGTGCGGCACGGCGGCTCAGTGCGCGCGCGTGCAAAACATGCGCTCTGGGCGCGCCCGGAGCACGCACGGGACCTGCTCGACGAAATGCCAGGGCGGTCTAGAGCGCGAGGGTGGGGCTGGCAATCAACAGGACTAGGATAGAGATAGCGAGGAGTTCAGTGGACATAGTTGCTGGGTCATTGGAGCAAGATCACAGTGCAAACTAGGAAACAAGCCCAAAACTGACTGTGCACACCAAGTGTTCGACAAAATGGGTGTACTTAGGCAACTCTTGGAGTGGCCAAAATCTCCAGATCAGGGTCTCTTTAGGTGTGGAATATGAAGGCAAGATCATATGGGCAAAACCAGAAACTTGTTAGTGCAAGCTTTGCAAAACTCCAGTTTTGGACAGAAAGAAAAAGGGTTCATTGCATGCACTTAAAAACCTCCAATGAGTCCACTCTCCTGGACTTAAGGGTTTTGAAGGGAGGGCTACAAGTAGGAAACAGGGTCATGGGCAGCAGAGCAAAATAAAATAGGGTTGCAGTTCAAATCACCAAACTGGACCAGAATGAAAAAGAGGTTGTTTTACTCAAATTTTTCAAAGAACAACACTGGGTTTTTGCATGAAGATGAATTGTATGCATCAACTGATATATCCAAACACTTGGAATAATTTTTAAAGAAATTTTTAAATAGGTGGCAGTGCAGAAATGCCTACTGGACCAGATTGGAAAAATTGGTGTAGAGCTCAAAATCTCCAATGACCATAAGATATTCTTGCATAAAAGTGATGTGGAAACATCACACGACATCCCCAAATTTTGGTGGGAATTTTAAAAGCATTTATCAAATGGTTAGAGTGCAAAACAGGCTCCAAATCCAAAAGAATTCATTTTAAAAGAACAAAGCTCTGAGAAAACAAATATTGCAAATTTAAATCCACTGATAAAGAATTGTTTTATTAGAGAGTATACAAATTCAACAATCCTTTGGAAAGTTTCCACTTGAGGTAAAAATCCACACAAATCAAGAGGGTGAATCAAGACAAATGGGAAAGTTTTATTTCCTGGCAAAAAATTTAATTAATAAAACAAGGTCAAAATTTTGGGGTGTCACATATACTTCACCCCAAAACATTGAAGTATACAGCGACAGTGAATCCGACATCACCCCAGAGGAGGAACAAGAAGAGCCGGAACAAGAAGAGGTTACTGCTGTGGATGACCTGTCATTGCTTGACCGATTACGTCAAGGTGGCCTTCCACATTTTGATGCCACTGAACCCTATGAGCCCGTCATTGATTATAGTGATGATGATGATTATGCATTTATTGATGATACTGATCGAGATTATTAGTAGTGTCAGGTATTAATTTTTTTTATGTTGTACTTGACGATGATACACTTAAGTGATACACATATTATTATTCATGTCGGTCTTTTTTTTTATGTTGTACTAATTTCGTTTACTGTTTGTCATGGCAGGTGTTGAAAGATGGTGGGCGCTGGTCGGGAGCGCGCCAAGGCCCCTTCTTCGTCAGCGCGTGGTCTGAGGTCTTCCATTCCAGACGCACCTCTCTGCCGAGCGTTGCTGGACAGTATGGCGACCCCGCCGGGCCCTTCTTCGTCGACCGCGATGCCCAGCAGGGGACGAGGTAGGAAGAGAGGAGGTGGGGCACATGGTCGCGGGAGAGGAGGTAGGGTGACTGCTACGGCGCCTTCCACGCCGCCACCCCCAGCTGTTTCACCCGAGCACGTGACTGCTAGGGTGGACTCTTCCGAGGAGGAGGCTACACGGACTCCGGTCCACGAGCCTCCGGTCCACGGGTCTTGGGCCCACGAGCCTCGGGTCGACTGGCCTTCGGCCCACGAGAGTTCGGCCCACGAGACCCCGGAGGAGCACACGTCCGGATGGGGTACCTGGCCGGATTAGCCCGAGGAGCCGAGTGGCCATGCTGATGATGGCGGGGAGCCGACTGATATTGAGGAGGAGGGGGGGCACCGTCTACCAGCGTGGTGCTACACGGCTCCCGTCCGTGCCGGCGACCCGCGAGCAGAGGTGGTTGATTTTCCCTTATGGGGAGAGGTACGTAAGTGCAGTTAATATTTTTGTACCTTCTGCATTCACGTTTCTTCAAATAACTAATGCGTTGGCCTTGTCATGCTGCAGGGGTTGGGACCACCATCATAGTGTCCGCTGGCCCAACTCCGTCCTTGGAGTTCTTTGCCGGCAAAACTGCCCGGGGTTTGTCACGTTGCCTGGTGAGGGTCGGCTTCCAGAGCTTGGATTGAGCTGGGAGCACTACTTGGGTGCCCCGGCCCCGCCGGATGAGATTATCGACGGTGTCTTGTGCGACACGAGGGCAGACATGGTGATCAGAAAGTTCTGGGTAATTTCTCCTTTACACATTTAAAAATCTTCAACTAGCTAGTTATTAATTGTACTAATCAATATTGTCTCATTTGATTGCAGACATTCTACAGGTGTGAGGAGGGATACGAGGAGGACGCGGCACATGTTATCGAGAACGTCTGCAAGCGCCTACTACAGAACTTATGGCACGAGGCTCGGGTGCAGGCTGTTCGAGACTACTACGCCTTGCGTGGTATCAAGAAGACCAAGCCGGCGTGCCGCGATAAGTTCCTGAGTAAGGAGCAGTACATGAAGGTAATTCTTAAGGCCTTCTACTTAAGTTCCTTCATTTAGTAATTCTTAGCCGTAGCGCTCAAGTTTCTATTTGCTAACTTAGGCGCCTCCGAGATGGTGTGCGGATCGGATGGATTGTTGGGAGGTGTTGGTCAATGAGTGGTGCTCAAAAGAATGGCTAGCCCTCCACAACGAGGCCAAGGACAAACGTGCCCAAATGGAAGGTGTGCCACACCATCAAGGTAGCCCCAACTTATATCAGTTCGGGCGGAACTGGGTATGTGGTTTGCTTCATGATTCATGCAATTCATTCATCATGCTAGCTTAAGCCCTTTAATTACTAATTTACATTGTTTCTCTCTTTCAGGCACGCCACAATAAGGTGGATAAGGTGCCAGAGGTGTACGACCTGTATGCCAGGGCCCACACTGCCTCTTTCAAGAAAGTCAAGGCTTTCTCTTAGTCTGACCTCGATGATGCAAACAACTTCACCAACATCTCCTCCCACAACAAGCTCGTGAGATATAGAGATGAGGGGAAGGCGAGGAAAGGGGGGGACTTTAACCCGAGCCAGGGTCCCATTGATCCAGAGCTGGTGATGATATCTGGTGGCGGGAGGTCCCATGGCTCCATAGCCATTGGAGATGGACTTATCCGTTGTCCTAGCACTCTCCCGGAGATCAAGGCGCGCCAGTCGAGCTCCGCTCCTGAGATAAGGCCTCGTGAACGGCCAGTGCAACTCGCCATCAAGGTTAGTGATACGTACTCAGCTATCTTTCTCCATTACATTGTGTGCGCTTCCATCAATGATTACAAATGGTCATGTGAGTGGTGTTGCAGGCTGCTATACAGAGTGAGAGAGATAGAACGGAGAAACTTCTGGCGGAGGCGGCGGAGAGGCAGCGGGAGTTGGAGGAGAGGACGACAAAGATGATGGAGGAGGAGAGGGCACGGAATGACATGCAGGCAAGGGCCATGTACGAGCTCCTTGTGGTAAGTTTCTTCTGCAGATTAGCCAAAACATTCATGTACTGTTTGTCTCATTACTAACTAGTATGACTGAGTCGTCAAAACCAAATGTGCAGTCTGTGTGCGAGAAGACCGGTCAGACCACTCCGCCGATGCCAGTGATTGCTCCTGGGACCACGGTGAGTTTAATTTGAATGGTCATTACTTGCTAGTCTTAACATTTGAGTGTCATCATGCTAATAAGACATTGGAAATGATCTTTGGTGCAGCGTAACTCCAGACAAGCATCGCACGATCCTTCTCCAGCTACCGACACGAGCCAGCCCGCTCCTACACCTCCTGGATCATGGTAAGTTTATCTAGTGTTTTGCTTAACACATGCATAAAGACCTAGACTTAGCTTTATTTCCTCCAATGCTTACCATAATGACCTAGACTTAGCTTCTTCTCCTCCAAAATGACTTAATAAGCTTACTGACCTCCAAAACCATCCATTTTACCTAAGTTAGCTCTAAAACGATCTGTAGCTTACTTATGTCAAAAATTGCATAATTAGCTTAGTTAGCTCATAAACGATCCATTTTACCTAAGTTAGCTCTAAAATGACCCATTTTACCTTGGTTAGCTTATAAATGATCCAGTTCATCCAAGTTAGCTAAAAAATGACCCATTTTACCTAGATTAGCTCCTAAATGATCCATTTTACCTACGTTAGCTTTAAAATGACCCATTTCACCTAAGTTAACTCCAAAATGACCCATCTTACCTAGGTTATCTCATAAACGATCCATTTCAACTAATTTAGCTCATAAATGATCCATTTCACCAAGTTAGCTCAAAAATGATCCATTTCACCTAAATTAGCTCTTAAATGATCCATTTCACCTAAGTTAGCTCAAAAAGATCCATTTCAACTAAATTAGCTCGTAAATGATCCATTTCACCTAAGTTAGCTGAAAAACGATCCATTTCAACTAAGTTAGCTCATAAATGATCCATTTCACCTAAGTTAGCTAAAAAACGATCCATTTCACCTTACTTACCTCAGAAACTATCCATTTGACCTTAGTTAGCTCATAAACGACCCATTTCAACTAAGTTAGCTCATAAATGATCCATTTCACCTTAGCTAGCTCATAAACGACCCATTTCAACTTAGTTAGCTCATATATGATCCATTTCACGTAAGTTAGCTCCTAAATGACATACTCTTCTTGTTCTAGTCTTGTTCTTGTTCTAGTCTCCTTCTTGTTCTACTCTTCTTGTGCTAGTCTTCTTATTCTAGTCACCTATTTCTAACTTTCTTATTTTGCCATTTTGCAGATTTCATTCACTTCATGGAAGCTAGCTTGCTATGGAGTGCTTGTTTATGTATGGATGGAACTTGTTTATATATGAATTGATGGATGGAACTTGCTTATGTAATATGTATGGATGGAACTTGCTTGTGTATGAATGGATTGAACTTGCTTATGTATGAATGTATGGAACTTATGTGCTGGATATATGTGATATGAATGCCTGTGAAATATATATATATACGTCATATATATTTGCTGTGAAAATTGTTGGATTTAATAAAAAACAGAAAAAAGAGCCAATATGCAGGCTCTTTGCCGTCTGCCACCGACGGCAACGGGCTCTTTGCTGTCCGCCGCGGCGGCAAAGAAGCCACGTGGCATCCAGCTGTGCTTCCTGGGAGCTGACCCATTTGGTCAGTTTGCCTACAGTGGCAGACGGCAAAGAGTAAACAATTTTGCCGTCAGCGGCGGACGGCAAAGGCCTGCCATGTAGTGACGTGTAGATGACATCATACAGCGGACGACAAAGACACTAGAAAGTTTGTCGTCTGCCGCGGACGGCAAAGGCCTGCCGTTAGCCACTTAACGGACTTACAGCGCAATTATTGCCGTCCGCTCTCTTTGTCGTCCGTGGCAGACGGCAAAGGGCCTTTGCCGTCAGCCGCCCGCAAGCAGACGACAAAGTAGCTCTTTACCGTAGCCTCCTTTAGCGGAGCCTTTTGTCGTCCGCCATGGCAGACGGCAAAATAGCTGATTCCTGTAGTGTCATGTACAAACTGGACAATCTCTTTCGAAGTATCAGGGTTTCGGACGAAAACTCATCTGTTAGACCGGCAATTCAAAATTGTAATAACTTATTACAACTCCGGACGTTTTTTTGCATCCAGCATGCAACATTCAAAGCCACGTCATCAACTTTCAACCCTTTCTGACATAATTTTCTATTTTTCATGCATTTACTGATTTAATTTGAGCTAAATGGCCCTACAATTGAAAAGCTCTACAAAAGAACTCTGAAAAGGTTGAAAGTTGGCATTGTATCATCATTTCACTCGCATAGCATGTGCAAAAAAGTAGAGAGGGTCACCGCAAAAACTGGATGCACTTCGTGTGCAAAGTGGACAATCTCTTTCGAAGTATCAGGGTTTTAGACGAAAACTCATCTGTTACACTGGCAATTCAAAATGTTAATAACTTATTAAAACTCTGGATGTTTTTTGCATTCAGCATGCACCATTCAAAGCCACGTCATCAACTTTCAACCCTTTGTGACATAATTTGCTATTTTTAATGCATTTACTGATTTCTTTTGAGCTAAATGGCCCTGCAATTGAAAAGCTCTACAAATGAACTCTGAAAAGGTTGAAACTTGGCATTGTATCATCATTTCACCCGCATAGCATGTGCAAAAAAGTAGAGAGGGTCACCGCAAAAACTGGATGCACTTCGTGTGCAAAGTGGACAATCTCTTTCGAAGTATCTGGGTTTAGACGAAAACTCATATGTTACACCGACAATTCAAAATTTAATAACTTATTACAACTCCGGATGTTTTTTGCATCCGGCATGCAACATTCAAAGCCACGTCATCAACTTTCAACACTTTCTAGCATAATTTACTATTTTAACGCATTTACTGTTTTGTTTTGAGCTAAATGGCCCTGAAATGGAAAAGCTCTACAAATGAACTCTGAAAAGGTTAAAACTTGGCATGGTATCATCATTTCACCCACATAGCATGTGCAAAAAAGTAGAGAGGGTCATGGCAAAAACTGGATGCACCTCGTGTACAAACTGGATAATCACTTTCGAAGTATCAGGGTTTTAGACGAAAACTCATCTGTTAGACCGGCAATTCAAAATTTTAATAACTTATTACAACTCCGGACGTTTTTTGCATTCAACATGCACCATTCAAAGCCACGTCATCAACTTTCGACCCTTTCTGACATAATTTGCTATTTTTAATGCATTTACTGATTTGTTTTGAGCTAAATGGCCCTGAAGTTGAAAAGCTCTACAAATGAACTCTGAAAAGGTTGAAACTTGGCATGGTATCATCATTTCACCCGCATAGCTTGTGCAAAAAAGTAGAGAGGGATACCGCAAAAACTGGATGCACTTCGTGTGCAAAGTGGACAATCTCTTTCGAAGTATCAGGGTTTCGGACGAAAACTCATCTATTAGACCGGCATTTCAAAATTTTAATAACTTATTACAACTCCGGATGTTTTTTGCATCCAGCATGCAACATTGAAAGCCACGTCATCAACTTTCGACCCTTTCTTACATAATTTGCTATTTTTAATGCATTTACTGATTTGTTTTGAGCTAAATGGCCCTGAAATTGAAAAGCTCTACAAATGAACTCTGAAAAGGTTGAAACTTGGCATGGTATCATCATTTCACCCACATAGCATGTGCAAAATAGTAGAGAGGGTCATGGCAAAAACTGGATGCACTCCGTGTACAAACTAGACAATCTCTTTCGAAGTATCAGGGTTTCAGACGAAAACTCATCTGTTAGACCAGCAATTCAAAATTTTAATAACTTATTACAACTCCGGACGCTTTTTGCATTCAGCATGCACCATTCAAAGCCACGTCATCAACTTTCAACCCTTTGTGACATAATTTTCTATTCTTAATGCATTTACTGATTTGTTTTGAGCTAAATGGCCCTGCAATTGAAAAGCTCTACAAATGAACTCTGAAAAGGTTGAAACTTGGCATGGTATCATCATTTCACCCGCATAGAATGTGCAAAAAAGTAGAGAGGGTCACCGCAAAAACTGGATGCACTTCGTGTGCAAAGTGGACAATCACTTTCGAAGTATCAGGGTTTTAGACGAAAACTCATTTTTTACACCGGCAATTCAAAATTTTAATAACTTATTACAACTACGGATGTTTTTTGCATCCAGCATGCAACATTCAAAGCCACGTCATCAACATTCAACCCTTTCTGACATAATTTACTATTTTTAACGCATTTACTGATTTGTTTTGAGCTAAATGGCCCTGAAATTGAAAAGCTCTACAAATGAACTCTGAAAATGTTGAAACTTGGCATGGTATCATCATTTCACCCGCATAGCTTGTGCAAAAAAGTAGAGAGGGTCATGGCAAAAACTGGATGCACTTCGTGTACAAACTGGACAATCTCTTTCGAAGTATCAGGGTTTCGGACGAAAACTCATCTGTTAGACCGGCAATTCAAAATTTTAATAACTTATTACAACTCCGGATGTTTTTTGCATCCAACATGCAACATTGAAAGCCACGTCATCAACTTTCGACCCTTTCTGACATAATTTGCTATTTTTAATGCATTTACTTATTTGTTTTGAGCTAAATGGCCCTGAAATTGAAAAGCTCTACAAATGAACTCTGAAAAGGTTGAAAC
>NW_025228309.1:53215-53721 GCF_018294505.1 Triticum aestivum | reverse complement strand
TGGCAAAAACTGGATGCACTCCGTGTACAAACTGGACAATCTCTTTCGAAGTATCAGGGTTTCGGACGAAAACTCATCTGTTAGACCGGCAATTCAAAATTTTAATAACTTATTACAACTCCGGACGCTTTTTGCATTCAGCATGCACCATTCAAAGCCACGTCATCAACTTTCAACCCTTTGTGACATAATTTTCTATTCTTAATGCATTTACTGATTTGTTTTGAGCTAAATGGCCCTGCAATTGAAAAGCTCTACAAATGAACTCTGAAAAGGTTGAAACTTGGCATGGTATCATCATTTCACCCGCATAGAATGTGCAAAAAAGTAGAGAGGGTCACCGCAAAAACTGGATGCACTTCGTGTGCAAAGTGGACAATCACTTTCGAAGTATCAGGGTTTTAGACGAAAACTCATCTGTTACACCGGCAATTCAAAATTTTAATAACTTATTACAACTCCGGATGTTTTTTGCATCCAGCATGCAACATTCAAAGCCACGTCAT
>NW_025228309.1:46962-47823 GCF_018294505.1 Triticum aestivum | reverse complement strand
TCAGGGTTTCGGACGAAAACTCATCTGTTAGACCGGCAATTCAAAATTTTAATAACTTATTACAACTCCGGATGTTTTTTGCATCCAGCATGCAACATTGAAAGCCACGTCATCAACTTTCGACCCTTTCTGACATAATTTGCTATTTTTAATTCATTTACTGATTTGTTTTGAGCTAAATGGCCCTGAAATTGAAAAGCTCTACAAATGAACTCTGAAAAGGTTGAAACTTGGCATGGTATCATCATTTCACCCACATAGCATGTGCAAAAAAGTAGAGAGGGTCATGGCAAAAACTGGATGCACTCCGTGTACAAACTAGACAATCTCTTTCGAAGTATCAGGGTTTCGGACGAAAACTCATCTGTTAGACCGGCAATTCAAAATTTTAATAACTTATTACAACTCCAGACGCTTTTTGCATTCAGCATGCACCATTCAAAGCCACGACATCAACTTTCAACCCTTTGTGACATAATTTTCTATTCTTAATGCATTTACTGATTTGTTTTGAGCTAAATGGCCCTGCAATTGAAAAGCTCTACAAATGAACTCTGAAAAGGTTGAAACATGGCATGGTATCATCATTTCACCCGCATAGAATGTGCAAAAAAGTACGGAGGGTCACCGCAAAAACTGGATGCACTTCGTGTGCAAAGTGGACAATCACTTTCGAAGTATCAGGGTTTTAGACGAAAACTCATCTGTTACACCGGCAATTCAAAATTTTATTAACTTATTACAACTCCGGATGTTTTTTGCATCCAACATGCAACATTCAAAGCCACGTCATCAACATTCAACCCTTTCTGACATAATTTACTATTTTTAACGCATTTACTGATTTGTTTTGAGCTAAAT
>NW_025228309.1:46338-46952 GCF_018294505.1 Triticum aestivum | reverse complement strand
TGGCAAAAACTGGATGCACTCCGTGTACAAACTGGACAATCTCTTTCGAAGTATCAGGGTTTCGGACGAAAACTCATCTGTTAGACCGGCAATTCAAAATTTTAATAACTTATTACAACTCCGGACGCTTTTTGCATTCAGCATGCACCATTCAAAGCCACGTCATCAACTTTCAACCCTTTGTGACATAATTTTCTATTCTTAATGCATTTACTGATTTGTTTTGAGCTAAATGGCCCTGCAATTGAAAAGCTCTACAAATGAACTCTGAAAAGGTTGAAACTTGGCATGGTATCATCATTTCACCCGCATAGAATGTGCAAAAAAGTAGAGAGGGTCACCGCAAAAACTGGATGCACTTCGTGTGCAAAGTGGACAATCACTTTCGAAGTATCAGGGTTTTAGACGAAAACTCATCTGTTACACCGGCAATTCAAAATTTTAATAACTTATTACAACTCCGGATGTTTTTTGCATCCAGCATGCAACATTCAAAGCCACGTCATTAACATTCAACCCTTTCTGACATAATTTACTATTTTTAACGCATTTACTAATTTGTTTTGAGCTAAATGGCCCTGAAATTGAAAAGCTCCACAAATGAACTCTGAAAA
>NW_025228309.1:44677-45312 GCF_018294505.1 Triticum aestivum | reverse complement strand
AAAAAAGTAGAGAGGGTCATGGCAAAAACTGGATGCACTTCGTGTACAAACTGGACAATCTCTTTCGAAGTATCAGGGTTTCGGACGAAAACTCATCTGTTAGACCGGCAATTCAAAATTTTAATAACTTCTTACAACTCCGGATGTTTTTTGCATCCAGCATGCAACATTGAAAGCCACGTCATCTACTTTCGACCCTTTCTGACATAATTTGCTATTTTTAATGCATTTACTGATTTGTTTTGAGCTAAATGGCCCTGAAATTGAAAAGCTCTACAACTGAACTCTGAAAAGGTTGAAACTTGGCATGGTATCATCATTCCACCCGCATAGAATGTGCAAAAAAGTAGAGAGGGTCACCGCAAAAACTGGATGCACTTCGTGTGCAAAGTGGACAATCACTTTCGAAGTATCAGGGTTTTAGACGAAAACTCATCTGTTACACCGGCAATTCAAAATTTTAATAACTTATTACAACTCCGGATGTTTTTTGCATCCAGAATGCAACATTCAAAGCCACGTCATCAACATTCAACCCTTTCTGACATAATTTAATATTTTTAACGCATTTACTAATTTGTTTTGAGCTAAACGGCCCTGAAATTGAAAAGCTCTACAAATGAACTCAGAAAATG
>NW_025228309.1:39592-40557 GCF_018294505.1 Triticum aestivum | reverse complement strand
GGACGTTTTTGGCATTCAGCATGCACCATTCAAAGCCACGCCATCAACTTTCAACCCTTTCTGACATAATTTGCCATTTTTAATGCATTTACTGATTTGTTTGGAGCTAAATGGCCCTGCAATTGAAAAGCTCTACAAATGAACTCTGAAAAGGTTGAAACTTGGCATGGTATCATCATTTCACCCGCACAGCATGTGCAAAAAAGTAGAGAGGGTCACCGCAAAAACTGGATGCACTTCGTGTGCAAACTAGACAATCTCTTTCGAAGTATCAGGGTTTCAGACAAAAACTCATCTGTTACACCGGCAATTCAAAATTTTAATAACTTATTACAACTCCGGACGTTTTTTGCATCCAGCATGCAACATTCAAAGCCACGTCATCAACTTTCAACCCTTTCTGACATAATTTTCTATTTTTCATGCATTTACTGATTTGTTTTGAGCTAAATGGCCCTGAAATTGGAAAGCTCTACAAATGAACTCTGAAAAGGTTGAAACTTGGCATGGTATCATCATTTCACCCACATAGCATGTGCAAAAAAGTAGAGAGGGTCACGGCAAAAACTGGATGCACTTCATGTACAAACTAGACAATCTCTTTCGAAGTATCAGGGTATCGGACGAAAACTCATCTGTTACATCGGCAATTCAAAATTTTAATAACTTATTACAACTCCGGACGCTTTTTGCATTCAGCATGCACCATTCAACGCCACGTCATCAACTTTCAACCCTTTGTGACATAATTTTCTATTCTTAATGCATTTACTGATTTGTTTTGAGCTAAATGGCCCTGCAATTGAAAAGCTCTACAAATGAACTCTGAAAAGGTTGAAACTTGGCATGGTATCATTATTTCACCCACATAGCATGTGCAAAAAAGTAGAGAGGGTCATGGCAAAAACTGGATGCACTCCGTGTACAAACTGGACAATCTCTTTCGAAGTATCAGGGTTTCGAAT
>NW_025228309.1:36488-39357 GCF_018294505.1 Triticum aestivum | reverse complement strand
TACATCGGCAATTCAAAATTTTAATAACTTGTTACAACTCAGGACGTTTTTGGCATTCAGCATGCACCGTTCAAAGCCACGTCATCAACTTTCAACCCTTTGTGACATAATTTGCTATTTTTAATGCATTTACTGTTTTGTTTTGAGCTAAATGGCCCTGCAATTGAAAAGCTCTACAAATGAACTCTGAAAAGGTTGAAACTTGGCATTGTATCATCATTTCACCCGCATAGCATGTGCAAAAAAGTAGAGAGGGTCACCGCAAAAACTAGATGCACTTCGTGTGCAAAGTGGACAATCTCTTTTGAAGTATCAGGGTTTTAGACGAAAACTCATCTGTTACACCGGCAATTCAAAATTTTAATAACTTATTACAACTCCGGATGTTTTTTGCATCCAGCATGCAACATTCAAAGCCATGTCATCAACTTTCAACCCTTTCTGACATAATTTACTATTTTTAACGCATTTACTGATTTATTTTGAGCTAAATGGCCCTGAAATGGAAATGCTCTACAAATGAACTCTGAAAATGTTGAAATTTGGCATGGTTAATCATTTCACCCGCATAGCATGTGCAAAAAAGTCGAGAGGGTCATGGCAAAAACTGGATGCACTTCGTAAACAAACTGGACAATCTCTTTCGAAGTATCAGGGTTTCGGACGAAAACTCATATGTTAGACCGGCAATTCAAAATTTTAATAACTTATTACAACTCCGGATGTTTTTTGCATCCAGCATGCAACATTGAAAGCCACGTCATCAACTTTCGACAATTCTGACATAATTTGCTATTTTTAATGCATTTACTGATTTGTTTTGAGCTAAATGGCCCTGCAATTGAACAGCTCTACAAATGAACTCTGAAAAGGTTGAAACTTGGCATGGTATCATCATTTCACCCGCATAGCAGGTGCAAAAAAGTAGAGAGGGTCACCGCAAAAACTGGATGCACTTCGTGTACAAACTGGACAATCTGTTTCGAAGTATCAGGGTTTTAGACGAAAACTCATCTGTTACACCGGCAATTCAAAATTTTAGTAACTTATTACATCTCCGGACGTTTTTTGCATTCAACATGCACCATTCAAAGCCATGTCATCAACTTTCAACCCTTTCTGACATAATTTACTATTTTTAACGCATTTACTGATTTATTTTGAGCTAAATGGCCCTGAAATGGAAAAGCTCTACAAATGAACTCTGAAAATGTTGAAACTTGGCATGGTTCATCATTTCACCCGCATAGCATGTGCAAAAAAGTCGAGAGGGTCATGGCAAAAACTGGATGCACTTCGTATACAAACTGGACAATCTCTTTCGAAGTATCAGGGTTTCGGACGAAAACTCATATGTTAGACCGGCAATTCAAAATTTTAATAACTTATTACAACTCCGGATGTTTTTTGCATCCAGCATGCAACATTGAAAGCCACCTCATCAACTTTCAACCCTTGGTGACATAATTTTCTATTCTTAATGCATTTACTGATTTGTTTTGAGCTAAATGGCCCTGCAATTGAAAAGCTCTACAAATGAACTCTGAAAAGGTTGAAACTTGGCATGGTATCATCATTTCACCCGCATAGCAGGGGCAAAAAAGTAGAGAGGGTCACCGCAAAAACTGGATGCACTTCGTGTACAAACTGGACAATCTGTTTCGAAGTATCAGGGTTTTAGACGAAAACTCATTTGTTACACCGGCAATTCAAAATTTTAATAACTTATTACAACTCCGGATGCTTTTTGCATCCAGCATGCAACATTCAAAGCCATGTCATCAACTTTCAACCCTTTTTGACATAATTTACTATTTTTAACGCATTTACTGATTTATTTTGAGCTAAATGGCCTTGAAATGGAAAAGCTCTACAAATGAACTCTGAAAATGTTGAAACTTGGCATGGTTAATCATTTCACCCGCATAGCATGTGCAAAAAAGTCGAGAGGGTCATGGCAAAAACTGGATGCACTTCGTATACAAACTGGACAATCTCTTTCGAAGTATCAGGGTTTCGGACGAAAACTCATATGTTAGACCGGCAATTCAAAATTTTTATAACTTATTACAACTCCGGATGTTTTTTGCATCCAGCAAGCAACATTGAAAGCCACGTCATCAACTTTCGACCCTTTCTGACATAATTTGCTATTTTTAATGCATTTACTGATTTGTTTTGAGCTAAATGGCCCTGAAATTGAAAAGCTCTACAAATGAACTCTGAAAAGGTTGAAACTTGGCATGGTGTCATCATTTCATCCACATAGCATGTGCAAAAAACTAGAGAGCGTCATGGCAAAAACTGGATGCACTCCGTGTACTAACTGGACAATCTCTTTCGAAGTATCAGGGTTTCGGACGAAAACTCATCTGTTAGACCGGCAATTCAAAATTTAAATAACTTATTACAACTCCGGACATTTTTTGCATTCAGCATGCACCATTCAAAGCCACCTCATCAACTTTCAACCCTTGGTGACATAATTTTCTATTCTTAATGCATTTACTGATTTGTTTTGAGCTAAATGGCCCTGCAATTGAAAAGCTCTACAAATGAACTCTGAAAAGGTTGAAACTTGGCATGGTATCATCATTTCACCCGCATAGCATGTGCAAAGAAGTAGAGAGGGTCACCGCAAAAACTGGATGCACTTCGTGTACAAACTGGACAATCTGTTTCGAAGTATCAGGGTTTTAGACGAAAACTCATCTGTTACACCGGCAATTCAAAATTTTAGTAACTTATTACATCTCCGGACGTTTTTTGCATTCAACATGCACCATTCAAAGCCACGCCATCAACATTCAACCCTTTCTGACATAATTTACTATTTTTAACGCATTTACTGATTTGTTTTGAGCTAAAT
>NW_025228309.1:33725-35834 GCF_018294505.1 Triticum aestivum | reverse complement strand
GGCAAAAACTGGATGCACTTCGTGTACAAACTAGACAATCTCTTTCGAAGTATCAGGGTTTCGGACGAAAACTCAACTATTACATCGGCAATTCAAAATTTTAATAACTTGTTACAACTCTGGACGTTTTTTTGGCATTCAGCATGCACCATTCAAAGCCACGTCATCAACTTTCAACCCTTTCTAACATAATTTGCTATTTTTCATGCATTTACTGATTTGTTTTGAGCTAAATGGCCCTGCAATTGAAAAGCTCTACAAATGAACTCTGAAAAGGTTGAAACTTGGCATTGTATCATCATTTCACCCGCATAGCAGGTGCAAAAAAGTAGAGAGGGTCACCGCAAAAACTAGATGCACTTCGTGTGCAAAGTGGACAATCTCTTTTGAAGTATCAGGGATTTAGACGAAAACTCATCTGTTACACCGGCAATTCAAAATTTTAATAACTTATTACAACTCCGGATGCTTTTTGCATCCAGCATGCAACATTCAAAGCCATGTCATCAACTTTCAACCCTTTCTGACATAATTTACTATTTTTAACGCATTTACTGATTTAATTTGAGCTAAATGGCCCTGAAATGGAAAAGCTCTACAAATGAACTCTGAAAATGTTGAAACTTGGCATGGTTAATCATTTCACCCGCATAGCATGTGCAAAAAAGTCGAGAGCGTCATGGCAAAAACTGGATGCACTTCGTATACAAACTGGACAATCTCTTTCGAAGTATCAGGGTTTCGGACGAAAACTCATATGTTAGACCGGCAATTCAAAATTTTAATAACTTATTACAACTCCGGATGTTTTTTGCATCCAGCATGCAACATTGAAAGCCACGTCATCAACTTTCGACCCTTTCTGACATAATTTGCTATTTTTAATGCATTTACTGATTTGTTTTGAGCTAAATGGCCCTGAAATTGAAAAGCTCTACAAATGAACTCTGAAAAGGTTGAAACTTGGCATGGTGTCATCATTTCATCCACATAGCATGTGCAAAAAAGTAGAGAGGGTCATGGCAAAAACTGGATGCACTCCGTGTACTAACTGTACAATCTCTTTCGAAGTATCAGGGTTTCGGACGAAAACTCATCTGTTAGACCGGCAATTCAAAATTTTAATAACTTATTACAACTCCGGACATTTTTTGCATTCAGCATGCACCATTCAAAGCCACCTCATCAAATTCAACCCTTGGTGACATAATTTTCTATTCTTAATGCATTTACTAATTTGTTTTGAGCTAAATGGCCCTGCAATTGAAAAGCTCTACAAATGAACTCTGAAAAGGTTGAAACTTGGCATGGTATCATCATTTCACCCGCATAGCAGGTGCAAAAAAGTAGAGAGGGTCACCGCAAAAACTGGATGCACTTCGGGTACAAACTGGACAATCTCTTTCGAAGTATCAGGGTTTTAGACGAAAACTCATCTGTTACACCGGCAATTCAAAATTTTAGTAACTTATTACATCTCCGGACGTTTTTTGCATTCAACATGCACCATTCAAAGCCACGCCATCAACATTCAACCCTTTCTGACATAATTTACTATTTTTAACGCATTTACTGATTTGTTTTGAGCTAAATGGCCCTGCAATTGAAAAGCTCTACAAATGAACTCTGAAAAGGTTGAAACTTGGCATGGTATCATCATTTCACCCGCACAGCATGTGCAAAAAAGTAGAGAGGGTCACCGCAAAAATTGGATGCACTTCGTGTGCAAACTGGACAATCTCTTTCGAAGTATTAGGGTTTCAGACAAAAACTCATCTGTTAGACCGGCAATTCAAAAGTTTAATAACTTATTACAACTCCGGACGTTTTTTGCATCCAGCATGCAACATTCAAAGCCACGTCATCAACTTTCAACCCTTTCTGACATAATTTTCTATTTTTCATGCATTTACTGATTTGTTTTGAGCTAAATGGCCCTGAAATGGAAAAGCTCTACAAATGAACTCTGAAAAGGTTGAAACTTGGCATGGTATCATCATTTCACCCGCATAGCATGTGCAAAAAAGTAGAGAGGGTCACGGCAAAAACTGGATGCACTTCATGTACAAACTAGACAATCTCTTTCGAAGTATCAGGGTTTCGGACGAA
>NW_025228309.1:30375-31582 GCF_018294505.1 Triticum aestivum | reverse complement strand
GTTAGACCGGCAATTCAAAATTTTAATAACTTATTACAACTCCGGACATTTTTTGCATTCAGCATGCACCATTCAAAGCCACCTCATCAACTTTCATCCCTTGGTGACATAATTTTCTATTCTTAATGCATTTACTGATTTGTTTTGAGCTAAATGGCCCTGCAATTGAAAAGCTCTACAAATGAACTCTGAAAAGGTTGAAACTTGGCATGGTATCATCATTTCACCCGCATAGCATGTGCAAAAAAGTAGAGAGGGTCACCGCAAAAACTGGATGCACTTCGCGTACAAACTGGACAATCTGTTTCGAAGTATCAGGGTTTTAGACGAAAACTCATCTGTTACACCGGCAATTCAAAATTTTAGTAACTTATTATATCTCTGGATGTTTTTTGTATTCAACATGCACCATTCAAAGCCACGCCATCAACATTCAACCCTTTCTGACATAACTTACTATTTTTAACGCATTTACTGATTTGTTTTGAGCTAAATGGCCCTGCAATTGAAAAGCTCTACAAATGAACTCTGAAAAGGTTGAAACTTGGCATGGTATCATCATTTCACCCGCACAGCATGTGCAAAAAAGTAGAGAGGGTCACCGCAAAAATTGGATGCACTTCGTGTGCAAACTGGACAATCTCTTTCGAAGTATCAGGGTTTCAGACAAAAACTCATCTGTTAGACCGGCAATTCAAAATTTTAATAACTTATTACAACTCCGGACTTTTTTTGCATCCAGCATGCAACATTCAAAGCCACGTCATGAACTTTCAACCCTTTCTGACATAATTTTCTATTTTTCATGCATTTACTGATTTGTTTTGAGCTAAATGGCCCTGAAATGGAAAAGCTCTACAAATGAACTCTGAAAAGGTTGAAACTTGGCATGGTATCATCATTTCACCCGCATAGCATGTGCAAAAAAGTAGAGAGGGTCACGGCAAAAACTGGATGCACTTCATGTACAAACTAGACAATCTCTTTCGAAGTATCAGTGTTTCGGACGAAAACTCATCTGTTACATCGGCAATTCAAAATTTTAATAACTTATTACAACTCCGGACGTTTTTTTCATCCAGCATGCAACATTCAAAGCCACGTCATCAACTTTCAACCCTTTCTGACATAATTTGCTATTTTCAAGCATTTACTTATTTGTTTTGAGCTAAATGGCCCTGAAATTGAAAAGATCTACAAATGAACT
>NW_025228309.1:29573-30161 GCF_018294505.1 Triticum aestivum | reverse complement strand
CCATCAACATTCAACCCTTTCTGACATAATTTACTATTTTTAACGCATTTACTGATTTGTTTTGAGCTAAATGGCCCTGCAATTGAAAAGCTCTACAAATGAACTCTGAAAAGGTTGAAACTTGGCATGGTATCATCATTTCACCCGCACAGCATGTGCAAAAAAGTAGAGAGGGTCACCGCAAAAATTGGATGCACTTCGTGTGCAAACTGGACAATCTCTTTCGAAGTATTAGGGTTTCAGACAAAAACTCATCTGTTAGACCGGCAATTCAAAAGTTTAATAACTTATTACAACTCCGGACGTTTTTTGCATCCAGCATGCAACATTCAAAGCCACGTCATCAACTTTCAACCCTTTCTGACATAATTTTCTATTTTTCATGCATTTACTGATTTGTTTTGAGCTAAATGGCCCTGAAATGGAAAAGCTCTACAAATGAACTCTGAAAAGGTTGAAACTTGGCATGGTATCATCATTTCACCCGCATAGCATGTGCAAAAAAGTAGAGAGGGTCACGGCAAAAACTGGATGCACTTCATGTACAAACTAGACAATCTCTTTCGAAGTATCAGGGTTTCGGACGAA
>NW_025228309.1:28301-29410 GCF_018294505.1 Triticum aestivum | reverse complement strand
TTTTTTTTGGCATTCAGCATGCACCATTCAAAGCCACGTCATCAACTTTCAACCCTTTCTGACATAATTTGCTATTTTTCATGCATTTACTTATTTATTTTGAGCTAAATGGCCCTGCAATTGAAAAGCTCTACAAATGAACTCTGAAAAGGTTGAAACTTGGCATTGTATCATCATTTCACCCGCATAGCATGTTCAAAAAAGTAGAGAGGGTCACCACAAAAACTAGATGCACTTCGTGTGCAAAGTGGACAATCTCTTTTGAAGTAATAGGGTTTTAGACGAAAACTCATCTGTTACACCGGCAATTCAAAATTTTAATAACTTATTACAACTCCGGATGTTTTTTGCATCCAGCATGCAACATTCAAAGCCACGTCATCAACTTTCAACCCTTTCTGACATAATTTACTATTTTTAATGCATTTACTGATTTA
The DNA here is from genome assembly GCF_018294505.1 of Triticum aestivum. Classification (NCBI taxonomy): domain Eukaryota; kingdom Viridiplantae; phylum Streptophyta; class Magnoliopsida; order Poales; family Poaceae; genus Triticum; species Triticum aestivum. Next base: position 28,973 of record NW_025228309.1, on the reverse strand, counting down.
TTTTGAGCTAAATGGCCCTGAAATGGAAAAGCTCTACAAATGAACTCTGAAAATGTTGAAACTTGGCATGGTTAATCATTTCACCCCCATAGCATGTGCAAAATAGTCGAGAGGGTCATGGCAAAAACTGGATGCACTTCGTATACAAACTGGACAATCTCTTTCGAAGTATCAGGGTTTCAGACAAAAACTCATATGTTAGACCGGCAATTCAAAATTTTAATAACTTATTACGACTCCGGATGTTTTTTGCATCCAGCATGCAAAATTGAAAGCCACGTCATCAACTTTCGACCCTTTCTGACATAATTTGCTATTTTTAATGCATTTACTGATTTGTTTTGAGCTAAATGGCCTTGAAATTGAAAAGCTCTACAAATGAACTCTGAAAAGGTTGAAACTTGGCATGGTGTCATCATTTCATCCACATAGCATGTGCAAAAAAGTAGAGAGGGTCATGGCAAAAACTGGATGCACTCCCTGTACTAACTGGACAATCTCTTTCGAAGTATCAGGGTTTCGGACGAAAACTCATCTGTTAGACCGGCAATTCAAAATTTTAATAACTTATTACAACTCCGGACATTTTTTGCATTCAGCATGCACCATTCAAAGCCACCTCATCAACTTTCATCCCTTGGTGACATAATTTTCTATTCTTAATGCATTTAC
>NW_025228309.1:25398-26894 GCF_018294505.1 Triticum aestivum | reverse complement strand
TGTTACATCGGCAATTCAAAATTTTAATAACTTATTACAACTCCGGACGTTTTTTTCATCCAGCATGCAACATTCAAAGCCACGTCATCAACTTTCAACCCTTTCTGACATAATTTGCTATTTTCAAGCATTTACTTATTTGTTTTGAGCTAAATGGCCCTGAAATTGAAAAGATCTACAAATGAACTCTGAAAAGGTTGAAGCTTGGCATGGTATCATCATTTCACCCACATAGCATGTGCAAAAAAGTAGAGAGGGTCACGGCAAAAACTGGATGCACTTCGTGTACAAACTAGACAATCTCTTTCGAAGTATCAGGGTTTCGGACGAAAACTCAACTGTTACATCGGCAATTCAAAATTTTAATAACTTGTTACCACTCTGGACGTTTTTTTGGCGTTCAGCATGCACCATTCAAAGCCACGTCATCAACTTTCAACCCTTTCTGACATAATTTGCTATTTTTCATGCATTTACTGATTTGTTTTGAGCTAAATGGCCCTGCAATTGAAAAGCTCTACAAATGAACTCTGAAAAGGTTGAAATTTGGCATTGTATCATCATTTCACCCGCATAGCATGTGCAAAAAAGTAGAGAGGGTCACCACAAAAACTAGATGCACTTCGTGTGCAAAGTGGACAATCTCTTTTGAAGTATCAGGGTTTTAGACGAAAACTCATCTGTTACACCGGCAATTCAAAATTTTAATAACTTATTACAACTCCGGATATTTTTTGCATCCAGCATGCAACATTCAAAGCCACGTCATCAACTTTCAACCCTTTCTGACATAATTTACTATTTTTAACGCATTTACTGATTTATTTTGAGCTAAATGGCCCTGAAATGGAAAAGCTCTACAAATGAACTCTGAAAATGTTGAAACTTGGCATGGTTCATCATTTCACCCGCATAGCATGTGCAAAAAAGTCGAGAGGGTCATGGCAAAAACTGGATGCACTTCGTGTGCAAACTGGACAATCTCTTTCGAAGTATCAGGGTTTCAGACAAAAACTCAACTGTTACACCGGCAATTCAAAATTTTAATAACTTATTACAACTCCGGATGTTTTTTGCATCCAGCATGCAACATTGAAAGCCACGTCATCAACTTTCAACCCTTTCTGACATAATTTTCTATTTTTCATGCATTTACTGATTTGTTTTGAGCTAAATGGCCCTGAAATTGAAAAGCTCTACAAATGAACTCTGAAAAGGTTGAAACTTGGCATGGTATCATCATTTCATCCACATAGCATGTGCAAAAAAGTAGAGAGGGTCATGGCAAAAACTGGATGCACTCCGTGTACAAACTGGACAATCTCTTTCGAAGTATCAGGGTTTCGGACGAAAACTCATCTGTTAGACGGGCAATTCAAAATTTTAATAACTTATTACAACTCCGGACTTTTTTGCATTCAGCATGCACCATTCAAAGCCACGCCATCAACATTCAACCCTTTCGGACAAAATTTACTATTTTTAACGCATTTACT
>NW_025228309.1:24875-25326 GCF_018294505.1 Triticum aestivum | reverse complement strand
TTAATGCATTTACAGATTTGTTTTGAGCTAAATGGCCCTGCAATTGAAAAGCTCTACAAATGAACTCTGAAAAGGTTGAAACTTGGCATGGTATCATCATTTCACCCGCATAGCATGTGCAAAAAAGTAGAGAGGGTCACCGCAAAAACTGGATGCACTTCGTGTGCAAAGTGGACAATCTCTTTCGAAGTATCAGGGTTTTAGACGAAAACTCATCTGTTACACCGGCAATTCCAAATTTTAGTAACTTATTACAACTCTGGATGTTTTTTGCATCCAGCATGCAACATTCAAAGCCACGACATCAACTTTCAACCCTTTCTGACATAATTTACTATTTTTAACGCATTTACTGATTTGTTTTGAGCTAAATGGCCCTGAAATTTAAAAGCTCTACAAATGAACTCTGAAAAGGTTGAAACTTGGCATGGTATCATCATTTCACCCGCAT
>NW_025228309.1:20668-21211 GCF_018294505.1 Triticum aestivum | reverse complement strand
TCTGAAAAGGTTGAAACTTGGCATTGTATCATCATTTTACCCGCACAGCATGTGCAAAAAAGTAGAAAGAGTCACCGCAAAAACTGGATGCACTTCATGGACAAACTAGACAATCTCTTTCGAAGTATCAGGGTTTCGGACGAAAACTCATCTGTTACATCGGCAATTCCAAATTTTAATAACTTATTACAACTCTGGACATTTTTTGCATCCAGCATGCAACATTCAAAGCCACGTCATCAACTTTTGACCCTTTCTGACATAATTTTCTATTTTTAATGCATTTACTGATTTGTTTTGAGCTAAATGGCCCTGAAATTGAAAAGCTCTACAAATGAACTCTGAAAAGGTTGAAACTTGGCATGGTATCATCATTTCACCCACATAGCATGTGCAAAAAATTAGAGAGGGCCATGGCAAAAACTGGATGCACTCCGTGTACAAACTGGACAATCTCTTTCGAAGTATCAGGGTTTCGGACGAAAACTCATCTGTTAGACCGGCAATTCAAAATTTTAATAACTTATTACAACTCCGGACGTT
>NW_025228309.1:19597-20551 GCF_018294505.1 Triticum aestivum | reverse complement strand
ATTTTAATAAATTATTACAACTCCGGACGTTTTTTGCATCCAGCATGCAACATTCAAAGCCACGTCATCAACTTTCAACCCTTTCTGACATAATTTGCTATTTTTCATGCATTTACGGATTTGTTTTGAGCTAAATGGCCCTGAAATTGAAAAACTCTACAAATGAACTCTGAAAAGGTTGAAACTTGGCATGGTATCATCATTTCACCCACATAGCATGTGCAAAAAATTAGAGAGGGTCACGGCAAAAACTGGATGCACTTCGTGTACAAACTAGACAATCTCTTTCGAAGAATCAGGGTTTCGGACGAAAACTCATCTGTTACATCGGCAATTCAAAATTTTAATAACTTGTTACAACTCTGGACGTTTTTGGCATTCAGCATGCACCATTCAAAGCCACGTCATCAACTTTCAACCCTTGGTGACATAATTTAATATTCTTAATGCATTTACTGATTTGTTTTGAGCTAAATGGCCCTGCAATTGAAAAGCTCTACAAATGAACTCTGAAAAGGTTGAAACTTGGCATGGTATCATCATTTCACCCGCATAGCATGTGCAAAAAAGTAGAGAGGTTCATGGCAAAAATTGGATGCACTCCGTGTACAAACTGGACAATCTCTTTCGAAGTATCAGGGTTTCAGACGAAAACTCATCTGTTTGACCGGCAATTCAAAATTTTAATAACTTATTACAACTCCGGACATTTTTTGCATTCAGCATGCAGCATTCAAAGCCACGTCATCAACTTTCAACCCTTGGTGACATAATTTTCTATTCTTAATGCATTTACTGATTTGTTTTGAGCTAAATGGCCCTGCAATTGAAAAGCTCTACAAATGAACTCTGAAAAGGTTGAAACTTGGCATGGTATCATCATTTCACCCGCATAGCATGTGCAAAAAAGAAGAGAGGGTCACCGCAAAAACTGGATGCACTTCGTGTGCAAAG
>NW_025228309.1:13591-14963 GCF_018294505.1 Triticum aestivum | reverse complement strand
GTCATGGCAAAAACTGGATGCACTCCGTGTACAAACTGGACAAACTCTTTCGAAGTATCAGGGTTTCGGACGAAAACTCATATGTTAGACCGGCAATTCAAAATTTTAATAACTTATTACAACTCCGGATGTTTTTTGCATTCGGCATGCACCATTCAAAGCCACATCATCAACTTTCAACCCTTTGTGACATAATTTTCTATTCTTAATGCATTTACAGATTTGTTTTGAGCTAAATGGCCCTGCAATTGAAAAGCTCTACAAATGAACTCTGAAAAGGTTGAAACTTGGCATGGTATCATCATTTCACCCGCATAGCATGTGCAAAAAAGTAGAGAGGGTCACCGCAAAAACTGGATGCACTTCGTGTGCAAAGTGGACAATCTCTTTCGAAGTATCAGGGTTTTAGACGAAAACTCATCTGTTACACCGGCAATTCCAAATTTTAGTAACTTATTACAACTCTGGATGTTTTTTGCATCCAGCATGCAACATTCAAAGCCACGACATCAACTTTCAACCCTTTCTGACATAATTTACTATTTTTAACGCATTTACTGATTTGTTTTGAGCTAAATGGCCCTGAAATTTAAAAGCTCTACAAATGAACTCTGAAAAGGTTGAAACTTGGCATGGTATCATCATTTCACCCGCATCGCTTGTGCAAAAAAGTAGAGAGGGTCATGGCAAAAACTGGATGCACTTCATGTACAAACTGGACAATCTCTTTCGAAGTATCAGGGTTTCGGACGAAAACTCATCTGTTAGACCGGCAATTCAAAATTTGAATAACTTATTACAACTCCGGATGTTTTTTGCATCTAGCATGCAACATTGAAAGCCACGTCATCAACTTTCGACCCTTTCTGACATAATTTGCTATTTTTAATGCATTTACTGATTTGTTTTGAGCTAAATGGCACTGAAATTGAAAAGCTCTACAAATGAACTCTGAAAAGGTTGAAACTTGGCATGGTATCATCATTTCACCCACACAGCATGTGCAAAAAAGTAGAGAGGGTCATGGCAAAAACTGGATGCACTCCGTGTACAAACTGGACAATCTCTTTCGAAGTATCACGGTTTCGGACGAAAACTCATCTGTTAGACCGGCAATTCAAAATTTTAATAACTTATTACATCTCCGGACGTTTTTTGCATTCAACATGCACCATTCAAAGCCACGTCATCAACTTTCAACCCTTTGTGACATAATTTTCTATTCTTAATGCATTTACTGATATGTTTTGTGCTAAATGGCCCTGCATTTGAAAAGCTCTACAAATGAACTCTGAAAAGGTAGAAACTTGGCATGGTATCATCATTTCATCCACATAGCATGTGCAAAAAAGTAGAGAGGGTCATGGCAAAA
>NW_025228309.1:9722-10184 GCF_018294505.1 Triticum aestivum | reverse complement strand
GGACAAAATTTACTATTTTTAACGCATTTACTGATTTGTTTTGAGCTAAATGGCCCTGCAATTGAAAAGCTCTACAAATGAACTCTGAAAAGGTTGAAACTTGGCATGGTATCATCATTTCACCCGCACAGCATGTGCTAAAAAGTAGAGAGTGTCACCGCAAAAACTGGATGCACTTCGTGTGCAAACTGGACAATCTCTTTCGAAGTATCAGGGTTTCAGACAAAAACTCATCTGTTACACCGGCAACTCAAAATTTTAATAACTTATTACAACTCCGGACGTTTTTTGCATCCAGCATGCAACATTCAAATCCACGTCATCAACTTTCAACCCTTTCTGACAAAATTTTCTATTTTTCATGCATTTACTGATTTGTTTTGAGCTAAATGGCCCTGAATTGAAAAGCTCTACTAATGAACTCTGAAAAGGTTGAAACTTGGCATGGTATCATCATTTCAC
>NW_025228309.1:6078-6421 GCF_018294505.1 Triticum aestivum | reverse complement strand
GAAATTGAAAAGCTCTACAAATGAACTCTGAAAAGGTTGAAACTTGGCATGGTATCATCATTTCACCCACACAGCATGTGCAAAAAAGTAGAGAGGGTCATGGCAAAAACTGGATGCACTCCGTGTACAAACTGGACAATCTCTTTCGAAGTATCACGGTTTCGGACGAAAACTCATCTGTTAGACCGGCAATTCAAAATTTTAATAACTTATTACATCTCCGGACGTTTTTTGCATTCAACATGCACCATTCAAAGCCACGTCATCAACTTTCAACCCTTTGTGACATAATTTTCTATTCTTAATGCATTTACTGATATGTTTTGTGCTAAATGGCCCTGCA
>NW_025228309.1:2276-2989 GCF_018294505.1 Triticum aestivum | reverse complement strand
GGTGACATAATTTTCTATTCTTAATGCATTTACTGATTTGTTTTGAGCTAAATGGCCCTGCAATTGAAAAGCTCTACAAATGAACTCTGAAAAGGTTGAAACTTGGCATGGTATCATCATTTCACCCGCATAGCATGTGCAAAAAAGAAGAGAGGGTCACCGCAAAAACTGGATGCACTTCGTGTGCAAAGTGGACAATCTCTTTCGAAGTATCAGGGTTTTAGACGAAAACTCATCTGTTACACCGGCAATTCAAAATTTTAATAACTTATTACAACTCCGGATGTTTTTTGCATCCAGCATGCAACATTCAAAGCCACGTCATCAACTTTCAACCCTTTTTGACATAATTTACTATTTTTAACGCATTGACTGATTTGTTTTGAGCTAAATGGCCCTGAAATGGAAAAGCTCTACATATAAACTATGAAAAGCTTGAAACTTGGCATGGTTCATCATTTCACCCGCATAGCATGTGCAAAAAAGTAGAGAGGGTCATGGCAAAAACTGGATGCACTTCGTGTACAAACTGGACAATCTCTTTCGAAGTATCAGGGTTTCGGACAAAAACTCATATGTTAGACCGGAAATTCAAAATTTTAATAACTTATTACAACTCCGGATGTTTTTTGCATCCAGCATGCAACATTGAAAGCCACGTCATCAACTTTCGACCCTTTCTGACATAATTTGCTATTTTTAATGCATTTACT
>NW_025228309.1:0-579 GCF_018294505.1 Triticum aestivum | reverse complement strand
ATAGCATGTGCAAAAAAGTAGAGAGGGTCATGGCAAAAACTGGATGCACTTCTTGTACAAACTCGACAATCTCTTTCGAAGTATCAGGGTTTCGGACAAAAACTCATATGTTAGACCGGAAATTCAAAATTTTAATAACTTATTACAACTCCGGATGTTTTTTGCATCCAGCATGCAACATTGAAAGCCACGTCATCAACTTTCGACCCTTTCTGACATAATTTGCTATTTTTAATGCATTTACTGATTTGTTTTGAGCTTAATGGCCCTGAAATTGAAAAGCTCTACAAATGAACTCTGAAAAGGTTGAAACTTGGCATGGTATCATCATTTCATCCACATAGCATGTGCAAAAAAGTAGAGAGGGTCATGGCAAAAACTGGATGCACTACGTGTACAAACTGGACAAACTCTTTCGAAGAATCAGGGTTTCGGACGAAAACTCATTTGTTAGACCGGCAATTCAAAATTTTAATAACTTATTACAACTTCGGACGTTTTTTGCATTCGGCATGCACCATTCAAAGCCACATCATCAACTTTCAACCCTTTGTGACATAATTTTCTATTCTTAATGCA
>NW_025228308.1:68112-77590 GCF_018294505.1 Triticum aestivum | reverse complement strand
TGTTACCTTAACCTTGCCGCTGTTGTTGAACCATTGGATGTAGTAAGGATGTGGATGTGGTCTTGTGGTGAGAGAAAGCTTCTCCACCATCTCCATGCTAGCCAAGTTGTTGCAGCTCCCTCCATCTATGATGACGCGCACAGAACGTTCTTTCACAACTCCCTTGGTATGGAACAAGTTGTGCCTCTGATTTTGCTCAGCTTGTGTGACCTGCACACTCAAAACACGTTGAGCAACTAAACATTCATACCTGTCAGCGTCTTCAGGAGCCATGTATTGCGTCTCATGATCAGAATCATCTCCACCATGTTCTTCACGTGTAATAAGAGCCAAAGTCTCCTCATCATAGTCAATAGCGGACTCATATCCACCATCCGCGGTAGCAATCATCACACGCGGAGATTTGCATTCTCTCGCATAATGACCTCCTCCCTTACAACAACGACAAATAATATCACTTGTGTGCCCTGTTGATGCCATGGAAGAAGAAGAACTCCGTTCAGCACATCTTGCACCTGTTCAGTCATCATTTGCTGAAACTTATCATGAAGCTCCTTGTTCGATAAATTCTCCCAGTCAATCTCGTCGGCTTGTGATCCTGGCATGGTTAGCAGCAATAGAAACACACAAGAATATGATCCTACAGACTACGAACAAGTGGTGGTGGTGGGTGTCACAAATCCGTCAAGCAAACCTCAAATTCTTACCAGTTCTTACCCAGCAGAAGGTGGTGATCGGCAACCGTTGTAGTCAAAACTCTCAAAGCTTGGATAGAGCGATTACCAGGGAGAGTCAAACACACGACGTAGATGTATGTGGAGCTGGGAAGGCTTATAATATGGTAGCAAAAAGGGTCAGCAATAATCAATTCAGAGATGCAAAGTTGAATAAACGCTCAACGACGGTACTGTGCTGGTCCTAGGCTAGACTGTGCTAGAGACGCGAGCCTAGAACACCAACAAAATCACGGCGCGGCACGTAAACAAGGGAAAAGCACACTCTGAAAAAAAATTTTCGCTCTTTTTTTTTTTGCGAAAAATCACTATAATGGCGAGTGTCTCAAAACTCTTCCTAGGTCAAACTGACAGGACGGGCACGAAATTTTTTTTTCGACCAATTTTTTTTTCGACTGCCCGGACCCAAAAACTGGGAACGGGTCAAAAAAAACTTCCTATAATGGCACCTGTCTCAAAACACTCAGAAAGACCTAAAAATAGGATAGCCAGAATTTTTTTTTCCGAAACCTACTCCGGCAAGGAAACACGAATCGGAAACTAGATGGATCTCGAAAACAAACCTAATAAGCAAGGAACTCGGATTGGTGGTGGATATATGGTGGTGGTATATGGCAGCGGTGGTGGTAGCGGTGGTAGTATATGGATATGGATCGGTGGTGGTATATGGACACGGATTGGTGGTGGTATATGGATACGGATTCGGAGCGGTGGTGGTAGATGGCAGGGGCGATGATGATGGTGCGGCAGCGTGACAACTTATGACCAGAACTCGAAACTCTAAAAGACTAGACTGTAAGACCAGCAACTAGACCGACGATGCAACCGCAAATTCAACAAAGCAAAACCCTAAAAAGATTATGCAAAGGCTCAGATTGGTTCGGATATGATGAACTGACCCTAATTTTTTTTTGTGGCTTTTTCGTGGACTGTAGGTATGAAGAACAGACTCGATCTAAACTACGAAAAACTGTAAAATCTCACCGAGCAACCTGGAAATCTAATACCACTTGATAGAGGCAAAGGTGTCCCGTCTTTCGATGAGATGATGGATATCGCTTTGGTGGCAGTCGACTTTGACGATCCGACTACGAACGTGTGAGGACGTCGCGCCTTAGCAATCGCTAAACCAACTCCGAGAGGTTATTGACCACGCCGGAGCACGATCAACCTGACCACGAGGGTCTGTTTCCTGCGAGCAAACGAAGAACAAGCAAGAAACTGAGATTGCAATCTGGATATTGCGAATATAAGATGAAAGCTTTATTGATCAAGGTGGGGTTCTGTGACGCCTTTGTCTGGTCGTTGAACACAAACGAAGTACGCGAAGTTGCAGCTATGGCGAACTTTTAATCTAAACAAAACCCAAAGTCTAAACGGTGCCCTAAGGGCTGTATATATGGAGGAAGAGAGGGGGAATTTCGTGGCCCTTGGTGGAGGGGTCCGAAATCAACCCTATCTCTTGTTTCCCCACACATACGGACTCTAAAAATAGCCTATACTTATGTATTTCGAAATTACATGGGCCTGGCCCAATAATAAGGTGACGCAACACCTAAAATAGCCTCGGGACGAAATTTATGAAGTGGCATCTTGTATATTTCGTCCAAGGCTTCATGCGCCCATTATGGTGGCTTCAAAGTTTTGAAATCATCACTTGTAACTCCGTTCTTGTTCCCCTTGCGCATGCCATCGTCTCCATGCTTGTTCTTGCTCCAATGTTCATCCTTCTCCAAGCTAGGCCCTTCATTTGTAAGCAAAACAAATGTATCCAATTTAGGCAGCATCATATTCTCATGAACATTAGAATCATTACCAAGAAATGAAAGTACCTGATAATTTAATTGGCGTGCGCGAGCTCTAGTAATTGGTCCCGTATATGTAGCAGTAGGGGCTGTGGGTGTAACAATGGTATTGATGTCCTCATCAATCGGTGAGTGAAGGTGCTATTGATAAGTAGATCGATGGAGGATTACAACCAATATATGAGGATCGCAGACGGCGACCCTGTGAAGCTAGCTAGGATGTTGGAGATACAGTCCTGGGTTGACAACAAGGACCAACTAGCGGCGACGGCAACATCCATGGCCAAATATCTGCAACAGAGCGAAAAGGCGGCGATACTCCTGAAGGGAGTCACACTGGAGTACATAGAGCTGCTCCTCTAGGCCATGGAGCAAACAGATTCACCGAATCCGATCGTGAGTGAGCGATGGTGGGAGTATCGATCCCAGATGGAGCATCCACTACAGATTGAATGATCAAGCATCTACAGGCTGACCTTTGTGAGGGTGTCGTGCTAGAGCGAGTCGGTGGAGTCTTCGTCGACCAAACCCAACTGCAAGAGGAGAAAAGCAGTTGGCCTAACAACGCTTCCCCGCCATCCTCTCCCTCACCGTTCACATCGTCTCACGGGGCGACTGTGTGTCGCCGAGGAATAGGAGGGGACTGCCCCCCCAGCCCAATAGTCAGGAAGGTTGTGAATTGTTAGGAGGAGCTTAGGGTTGTTAGTATTTGCAGGTTGTGAATTGTGTTTCATGTTGTGTATTTTGAGAGTACTTTCAGATATGAATGTCTTTTGAATTTCAGATTTGCAGTATTGAGCATATGAAGTATTTTATGAATTCTAGAGATCTATTTTTAGCACTTAAAAAATGTAGTTTCATAGGAGTATAAAAGTGCAGACAATGTGATTCTTAGAGAAGAAACTGCAAGTTTCCGTATCAGATAAGAAACTGCAAGTTTAGTTTCAGATAAGAAACTGCAACTTTCAGAGGCAAAGCATTTATATTAACACAGCCTTTTCAAACAGGGTTAACATCATGTTGGAAGTTTTATTCATGGTCGAAAATGGAACTACCAGCCAGTTAACATCATGATGATCAACATTCATGCATAGCACATCTTCATATGATGCATTGTTAAAAAGATATGCTATTTTCAAAATGTGCACACAATGTCAAGTGTGCGAAAAACAGAGAAAGTGAGGGACAAAGTTTTGACAAGTGTTGGATGTGGTGTGCGTAGATGACAATGGAGACCCACATGTCAATAATGGCAGAGGCAAAAAAATTGGAGAAATTTTCCCTGCATCAGGTGGAATCGAACCCAGGCGGAACAGCTATAGGGTAGTGTCACTTGGCCACTTGGTTAGTTCAGTACTTTCGTTACAAATAAGGCACTTCCTCAGGTGGTCGGATCTCCTCCTGCGCCTTTGTGCGCTCGCCGTGGCGCCGCTGTCTGCCGTTGTGAACATGCTGAACAATGGACCCACCAGGTCTATGGCCGTATGCAAGCAAGTGCCTCATCGAAAAAAATACTTCCTCCAAATGCTATACTGATGTTGGGGCCCACGGGTTTGTCAACATAGTTACATTTTTTAGGTGCTTCAACGTTGTTACTATAGGAGATAAATTCACAACGAAGCCGGGGAGCTGGCAGGTATCATTTATTATCACTGGGGCAGCAAGTATCAGCTGGGTTTTGGGCTGCCCCGTCTAGGCTTTCTTTTTTAACATGCGCAACCCACAACATGTCGGTTTATATTTTCTTGAGGGCCGTCATGTATCGACCGGCCTAGGGACCTCCCATCCAAGGTTTTATTTTTCCTGAATCCTCGGCAGCCCAATTTATATAGGTTTTTTTCAAGAAAATGCAGAGTCTGTTCTATTTTTGTATATAAGAATAGGAACACCTGGTCCAACTTATGTTTCCTTTCTAACTATATTATATGATGTGGACATCAATACCATTGTTACACCCATAGCCCCTACTGCTACATATACTGGACCAATTACTAGAGCTCGCGCACGCCAATTAAATTATCAGGTACTTCCGTTTCTTGGTAATGATTCTAATGTTCATGAGAATATGATGCTGCCTAAATTGGATACATTTGTTTTGCTTACAAATGAAGGGCCTAGCTTGGAGAAGGATGAACATTGGAGCAAGAACAAGCACGGAGATGATGGCATGCGGAAGGGGAACAAGAACGGAGTTACAAGTGATGATTTTAGGACATTGAAGCCACCATAATGGGTGCATGAAGCCTTGGATGAAATATACAAGATGCCACTTCATAAATTTCATCCCGAGGCTATTCTAGGTGCTGCGTCACCTTATTATTGCGCCAGGCCCATGTAATTTCGAAATACATAAGTATAGGCTATTTTTAGAGTCCGTATATGTGGAGAAACAAGAGATAGGGTTGATTTCGGACCCCTCCACCAAGGGCCACGAAATTCCCCCCCCTTTTCCTCCATATATACAGCCCTTAGGGCACCATTTAGACTTTGGGTTTTGTTTAGATTAAAGTTTGCCATAGCTGAAACTTCGCGTACTTTGTTTGTGTTCAACGACCAGACAAAGGCATCACAGAACCCCACCTTGATCAATAAAGCTTTCATCTTATATTCGCAATATCCAGATTGCAATCTCAGTTTCTTGCTTGTTCTTCGTTTGCTCGCAGGAAATAGACCCTCGTGGTCAGGTTGATCGTGCTCTGGCGTGGTCAATAACCTCTCGGAGTTGGTTTAGCGATTGCTAAGGCGCGACGTCCTTGCACGTTCGTAGTCGGATCGTCAAAGTCGACTTCCACCAAAGCGATATCCATCATCTCATCGAAAGACGGGACACCTTTGCCTCTATCAAGTGGTATCAGATTTCCAGGTTGCTCGGTGAGATTTTACATTTTTTCATAGTTTAGATCGAGTCTGTTCTTCATACCTATAGTCCACGAAAAAGCCACAAAAAAATTAGGGTTACTTCATCATATCCGAACTAGTCTGAGCCATTGCATAATCTTTTCTGTATTTGCGTTGTTGAATATGCGGTTGCATCGTCGTGTCTAGTTGCTGGTCTTAGCGTCTAGTCCTTTAGAGTTTTGAGTTCTGTCACAGTTTGTCACGCCGCCGCCACACCATCTTCATCGTTGTTGCCATATATCACCACCGCTACCATATCCCACCAACGCTGCCTTCTACCACCACCGCTGCCATATACCACCACCGCTGCCATATCCTACCATCATATATCCACCAGCAATCTGAGTTCTTTTCGTATTAGGTTTGTTTCCGAGATCCATCTAATTTCTGATTCGTGTTTCCTTGCCTGAGTAGGTTTCAAAAAAAAAGTCTGGAGACCCCCGGACAGTTTTTAGGCCAAAATTTCGGCGACCGAAAATGTTTTTCCCTATACTATTTTTAGGTCCCAGGGAGTGTTTTGAGACACTCGCCATCATAGTGATTTTTTGTCGCACTTTTTCATCGTCAATGCCCTAATTTCCCAAAAAAATGGCAAAAAAAATTTTTGTGCCATCCTGTCAGCTTGACATGGGAAGAGTTTTGAGACACTCGCCATTATAGTGATTTTTCGCAAAAAAAAGAGCAGCGCAAAAAAACAGAGCAAAAAAATATTCCAGAGTGTGCTTTTCCCTTGTTTACGTGCAGCGCCGTGATTTTGTTAGTGTTCTAGGCTCGCGTCTCTAGCACGGTCTAGCCTAGGACCAGCACAGTACCGTCGTTGAGCGTTTATTCAACTTTGCATCTCTGAATTGATTATTGCTGACCCTTGTTGCTACCATATTATCAGCCTTCTGATGCGGAGCATCCTTCGATCTTCCCCATGGACACTACTTCAACCACACAAGCTCCAAGTGGACCCATGACAAGAGCTCGAGCTTGTGCCATCCAATCCGAGGTTAACTCTCTCCTTGTTGAACTTCCCTTTGACCCACTTGAGACATGGCTACTACCTCAAACGGAGATGCTTTGTGTGCTTAGGTACCATGTAAGCAACCAAGGGAAAGGAATGGTGCAAGACGGACATCAAGAGCAAGGAGACAATCTGCCCAGCCCGGAAGGACCAGAACAGCCGCCCAACTACCGCCCGGGCGGAACAACCGTCCGACTACCGCACAACAACCGGTCCACCTTCTGTGATCGAGCGGTACAAGGTCGGTACTGCACCGGATGTACCGGTAATTACCAAAAGACCGGCACTACCGCCCCGACAACCAGTACAACCGCTGGCCCCTCCGACGTCCATCTCCAGAAGCCAGCGCCTGACCTCCCAGCGGTAGTACCGCCTTCCACGTCCGGTACTTCCACCCTGCATGAGTTACCAGTGGAACAACCGCCCCCATGACCGGTACCACCGGCCTGCCTGTGCGCAGAGAAAGGGTCGACGACCCATGTAACCCCAACTTATCCCCTTTGGACTATATGTACTCGTCCCCTAGCTCCTAATTAGGGTTAGCATTGGTTTAGCTCATATTTTGTGTGAGAGCCTTGCTCATCCACTTGGTTACTTCTCCTCGGAGTTCACGACCTCTTCGGAGAAGATCCCCCAAGCGGATTCAAGACCTCTTCAAGGGAAGACAATCAAGACCTCCTTACGAAGAAGAACGGTTCCCTTTGTATCCTTACCTTTGTTGATTTTGGATCATGTGTTATCTCATGCTTTCGGTGATCTAGCACTCGTGTGATCGATTCCGTGTCGGTTTAGTGATTTCTCCCGTTCTCCCCGTGTTTTCCATCGAGTTCTTCCGCGTGTTCTTCGTGATTCCCCGTAGGATCCACTCCAAACGTGAAAGATCATCCACATAGGGTTCCACCCTACATCACCTTCCCAGCTCCACATGCATCTACGTCGTGCGTTTGACTCTCCTTGGTAATCGCTTTATTCAAGCTTTGAGAGTTTTGACTAGAACGGTTGCCGATCACCTCCTGCTGCTGGGTAAGAACTGGTAAGAATTTGAGATTTGCTTGACGGGTTTGTGATACACCACCACCACTTCTTAGTAGTCTGTAGGATCATATTCTTGTGTGTTTCTATTTGCTGCTAACCATGGCAGGATCACAAGCCGATAAGACTCATTGGGAGAACCTGACGAACAAACAACTACATGATAAATTTCAGCAAATGATGAGTGGACAGGTGCAAGATGTGCTGAACAGATTTGACGAGGCCATGGAGAAGATAGATGGCATTGAGAAGACGTTCGAAACAAAGCTTGATAATAATTTTAATGAATTGCTTGCACGTTTTCCTCAACCACCGCCGGCTGCACCTATCGCACCTCTGCAACAACAACAACAACAACGCCCCCTTCCGAATCAGTATGGACGAGCGAAGCGTGATCCTCTTGAGGATGGCCAAACTTCTGGTGCTGTTGTACCTGTTGTTCATGCTTCTTTGGCTCCTGCTACTGCTGCTGGTGGTACCAAGGAGGATGATGAGTATGCGGGCGATTATGAGGATGAGGTTGATCAAAATCAGAACTACATGCAGCCACCAGCACCACCTCCAGCAGGTCGACCTCAGGTATATAATCGCAATGGTAGGCCTGCACCACCACCTCAAGTACGAGATAATGACCATATTCCTAAACTAAAATTGAATATTCCACCATTTGAGGGTAGATATGTTCCTAATATATATCTTACTTGGGAGTTAGCTGAACAAGGTTTTACATGTTTGCAATATCCCGAGGAGAGACGAGTTGCTGCTGCTGTTTGTGCTTTCACTAGTTTTGCATGTGTATGGTGGTCTGAACATTGTAGATTATATCCTATTCTAGCTACTTGGGCTGCTTTGAAAACTGCTATGCGTACTCGTTGGGTTCCACCATATTATCAACGTGAATTGCTTCAAAAATTGCAGCGTTTAAGACAAGGAAAAAATTTGTAGAAGAATATTATCAGGAATTACAAACTGGCATGATTTGATGTGGTATTGTTGAAGAGAATGAAGCTATGCTTGCACGTTTTATGGGTGGATTAAATAGAGAGATTCAGACCATTCTAGAGTATAAGGAGTATACTAATATCACTCGTTTATTCCATCTTGCTTGTAAAGCTGAACCTGAAGTGCAGGATTGACAAGCATTGGCGCGAACTAACTTTTCTGCAGGTCGACCTTCATCATGGACACCACACGCATCTTCTACTTCCACAGCACCAGCACCTCCATCAGGTGCCACCTACAGCCGTGATAGAAGAAAGCAGGCACAACCACCACTATCTACCAAGAGCGCACCTGTTGGGCCTGCACAGAGCTCTTCTTCTGCCATGGCATCAACAGGGCACACAAGTGATATTATTTGTCGTCGTTCTAAGGGAAGAGGTCATTATGCAAGAGAATGCAAATCTCAGCGTGTGATGATTGCTACTGAGGATGGTGGGTATGAGTCCACTAGTGACTATGATGAGGAGACTTTGGCGCTTATTACAAGTGAAGAACACGGTGGAGCTGATTCTGATCATGAGACGCAATACATGGCTCCTGAAGACGCTGACAGGTATGAATATTTAGTTGCTCAACGTGTTTTGAGTGTGCAGGTCACACAAGCTAAGCAAAATCAGAGGCACAATTTGTTCTATATAAAGGGAGTTGTGAAGGAACGTTCTGTGCGCCTCATCATAGACGGAGGGAGCTGCAATAACTTGGCTAGCATGGAGATGGTGGAGAAGCTACCATATATAGCCAACCCAGCTCCACATATTTCTACACCGTGTATACGTACATTCCCCTGGCAATAGCTTTACACAATCTTTAGAGTTACTTGACACTGCTGGTTGCCTGTCACCACCTGCCGCATGGTAAGAACTTGTAAGATATTGATATTTGCTTTACTGTGAGCATGTTACAACCACATCCTAGTAGTTCATATGAACATTATTCTCGAATTTTGTTTCTTGTTTCTACTAATCATGAAAGGTTCCGGAGATAGAAGTTCTTGGGCA
>NW_025228308.1:65996-68102 GCF_018294505.1 Triticum aestivum | reverse complement strand
CCCCCCCCCCAACAAGGCTCACTGTTCATCCAGAGGGAGCATCGATCGGCTTCAGTTAGCAGCAGTAGCGAAGAATCGCTTGATCGGGTTCAGTTAACAGCCATCGATCGATCGCTTGCATTCAGTAACGCGTAGCCTGCAGTGCAATCGCTCGGGTTCAGTTAGGCGAACGCCTCGCTCGGGTTCAGTTAGAGCCCAACGCCTTGCACCCACGCGTATACGTGTACGAGAGAAACGTGCATCGCTCAGCCCCCGACCACCCACCGTAACCGGGAACTCCCCGACATTTTCCTCGCCCTCGCTTCTACCATGGCTTTTTCTGTCATGGACAGCCCAAAGAATGTCATGCAGCTGTGTCTCCAGCCTGCCTAGGACAAAAACCCATTTTCTATCATGAATTTTTGTCACGGAAGTAGGAGCCCACCACATCTATGATGATACTGGGTTTTGTCACAATTATCGTCATAGAAGTGTCATAAATATGACAGAAAAAAATTCGTCCGACCCAAAATGTCACGGATGTGTTTTTTTTGTAGTGATGCCGGTTGCCCATATCTTGTCCCTTGTGGTGGTTAGTGTGTATAGGCCAGTGGCCAACTCAGATCAAATACGCAAATCCATTAGTGTCTCGAGGGCGCGCGGTAACGAGCAGAGACTCACGATCATGTGACCCCGTCGCCCCATCTCGTGGACTATGGCAAGGGCCCTAAATGCCCGGCCGTGCCACATAGAAATCTGGCGGGTACCCTCCAGGTCAATCTAACTACACATCAACTCGCGGGTAGCCCTCAGGGCCGACCCAACTTCAACATGGTACTGTGGTAATGTCAAAGTAATCGTGTGTCCAAAACAGCAAGGGGAATCCTAAGGAATCACCCTCAATGGATTCCCACTCGATGTAACCGTCAAGGTGGACTTGGAGGAATCCCCCTCGATGGTCCACACTTGAGGGGTTGCACGACAGAGTCGTTATCGGGAATGGTGCAAGAGAAATCACCCTTGAACACCACGACCAATTAGATACACTACAAAGTTGACATCAGAAGTGTTATATAAGGTATCACCCTCGACACTCGATAGTAGCTCTGCAGAGTCGTGCAACTAAGGGGGGTATGATGTGATGTGCCAGGCCCTGGACATCGATCACGTTGATTGAGTCATCGAACATAAATCGAGGGCAATTGGGACATGGTCAGGGGTCACTGATGGATCATTAACCAACCTATACTAAGAAGTTTAGGATAAGTTGGTAAGGTACAATGAGCAGGTAACAAAAATAGGCTATGCATCAGAATAGGAGCAATCAAGTACAATAGCTAAATCTAATGCAAGCATGATAGAGAATGGACTTGGTGATATCGGAATGATCAAGGCGAGTTTGCTTGCTGGGAAGCTCTGTTGAGAAGGAAGGGTCGCCGTCGACGTAGTTGATCACAGTGGTATCGGCAGTGAACTCGGGGTCTACCGGAGAGAAGAGTGGGAAGAAACAATAAATATAAAGCAAACAAAGCATGACAAAGCATAACATAGCAATACGCGGTGCTTGGGCTGACCTAACGCAGTGCTAGGTGATACATATGAAGAGGGAAAACATCCAGGAATGTTTTCCCAGTGTTTGAAATTTTTCGGACGAATGAATCGGAGGGCATGGATCCATGTTTGCTGAGCTAGACGCACGTGACAGATGAACGGATGGCATATGCACATTCGTCATATTTTTTCTGAATACTTTCATATATAAATTATTTTCTACGTATTTCCAAAGTTTAAATGATTTTCTGGAATTCTGGAATATACCTAAATTTGAATTTAAACAGTATATTGCTTTTTATACACACAGGCAGCTAGCCTATTAAAATGACAGGTGGGATCCAGTGGCTAAGTCAGCATACAGAGTCAGCAAGTCAACAGTCAATGGTTGACCTAGTCAAAGTGTGAATAGTGGCCATGGGGTCTACTTGTCCTTGACTGCTATTCTAACTAAAGAGCTAAACACATTTATTTAAGAAGGGGACCCACATGTCATTTGGTACAACTAAACTACACCTACAATTAAATTAAACTAACAGTGGGGGTTAGCTTAAATGGGGATTAGCCCCATAACAT
>NW_025228308.1:51932-64486 GCF_018294505.1 Triticum aestivum | reverse complement strand
AGCAAAATCAGAGGCACAATTTGTTCTATATAAAGGGAGTTGTGAAGGAACGTTCTGTGCGCCTCATCATAGACGGAGGGAGCTGCAATAACTTGGCTAGCATGGAGATGGTGGAGAAGCTACCATATATAGCCAACCCAGCTCCACATATTTCTACACCGTGTATACGTACATTCCCCTGGCAATAGCTTTACACAATCTTTAGAGTTACTTGACACTGCTGGTTGCCTGTCACCACCTGCCGCATGGTAAGAACTTGTAAGATATTGATATTTGCTTTACTGTGAGCATGTTACAACCACATCCTAGTAGTTCATATGAACATTATTCTCGAATTTTGTTTCTTGTTTCTACTAATCATGAAAGGTTCCGGAGATAGAAGTTCTTGGGCAATGAACACATCTTCACCATCATGAGAGTTGGGACAACACACACAAGCACATAGTCAGGTTATCTCTTTACTGTCATTTGAGGGTAGATTTAAACCTGCTATTTATCTAGTTTGGGAGCTTGAAGTAGAACAAATTTTTAGTCACCATGACTTTTCTGAACTTGAGCGAGTACGAGCTGCCACTAGATCATTTACTGGTTTTGCTTCTGTTTGGTGGAGTGTGCATTACAAGAAAAACATTGATAACCAACCAACAACTTGGAAATATTTGAAACATGTAATGAGACAACAACTTTTCCCTCCTTACTATCGTCGTGAATTGCTTCACAAATTTGAACAATTTAAACAAGGCAACAACACTGTTCATGCTTACTACCAAGAGTTCAAATCTTATATGCATCATTATGACATAGAAGAATCAGAGGATGATACAATGAATAGATTTTTGGTGGTTTGAACCATGATATTCAGGCAAGATTTAGGTATATTCCTCGTTGCATTACTGGTATGTATGTTCGTGCTTGTACCTTTGAGAGACAGTTACAGGAGGATGCATTGGGTGACTACAACAACTACTATTCGAATTCATGCTCACTACCATCAGTTGATTCCTCCACCGTTGCACCTACTAGAGCAGCCACACCTGAGATTGTGAGTGCGACATCATCTCAAGTGTATGGTACATTGTCATTGTCCATACCTACATCAGCTACGTCTTTGCGACAAGGTAACAGTAAATGTATTGATGATATAACTTCACATGAGAATGATGCATCCCTCATTAACTTGAATACATCATGTGTTGAGTTACCTGTTGATTTAAGCACGCCACCTAGTTTAGAGAATCATGTTACTATCATGAATGCATCATGTGATCAAACAACTGAAATACCAACAATTTTGAGAGTGCCCATTGAATTAACTGTTGATGTCAAAGAACCATGTGAATCAGGAAATAATTCAGATTTCGATCAAATACATTTTAAAATAATTGTTCCAATGTTTAATCATTTTGATATGACCTCTAATCTTGGTGATCATTCTGTGTCAAATGACTTATTGCATATTTTCTTATTTAAGCATGTTGCAGCATGTAAATTTGATGCACGTAAGGTTTATTCACCAATGTTGGGATGGTTTAATGATGAATATTGTCAATCTTTTGATATGAATAAGAGCTTTACTTATATGTGCAAACTGAGTTGCAATATTTTCATTCATTCTACTTATGATAATATTTTGGCTTTATATTTTATAATATATGAAGGTTCCTCATATATACATGTGTTATATGTGCAAAAATCAAGGGAAGTAAAAATGGATGACATATACATATACAACATGTACACCTTGTCTGTTTTGTTAACCACATTTCAGATTAAGCAACGCCAAGGACGGCTTTGTTTTCAAGAAGGGGAGGATGATGAGGACATGACTACCTTGGATATGACCAAAAATATTGCATACATGTATATTTGTGAGGTGATTTCTAATGCAAACTATGCAATAATTTATTTATGTCATCCAAGACAAAAATACTTCACAAACTTTTGTGCCATGTCTAATTGCAGGTGTGTGGGACATTTGTACAATCCACATACGAAGATAAGGGAGAAAGAGATATTTACTTTCTGTTCAAAAAGTTCTCTCACGTCACTTTTGGCCCAAGAGAAGGTAGAGTCCAAGTCTCTCACGTTCTGGATTCAGATTCGGACTGCACAGACATACCTGATTCAAAATGTTAACAACTTTTTCATACAGACTCCGAATTGGGTGATTCTTTCTGTGTTGGAAACTAGATTTCGTGCACTTTCCAACCCAATTGGATTCACCTTCAAATTCATCCGGAGCGTTGAGTTATGGACGAAACAATCTGATGCTACAGCAAATCCGAGTCCAACTACAAGTCCAAAGGTGTTACATCACCTCCACTTGGGCCCATTGGCCTTGTACGACCTAGGGTTAGTTTTAGGCTGCCTAGGGACGTCCTCCCACCTCCTTGGCCGCCACCCCTTGCTCCTATATAAGTTGATCCATCTAGTAGTTTTTCCCTTGGAATTTGTTTAGTTAAAAGTTAGCCAACGCAACTTCGTGTACTTCGTTTGTGTCCAACGACCAGACCAAGACCACTTTCCGATACCCACCATTATCAATACTTCATCAATATTCGCAATATTCAGATTGCTTTATCATATTCTTGCTTGTTCTTCGATTGCTTGCAGGAATAGACCTTCGTGGCCAGGTTGATTGTGCTCCAGCGTGGTCAATAACCTCTCGGAGTTGGTTTAGCGATTGCTAAGGCGCAACGTCGTGCACGCTTGTAGTCGGATCATCAAAGTCATCTTCACCAAATTGATAGTTATCATCTCATCGAAAGATCGGGACACCCCGCCTCTACCAAAAGATGAGACGGGATGTTGAGCGTTTTATTGCTCGCTGCACTACATGTCAAAAAGCTAAGTCCCGACTCAATCCTCATGGTTTATATATGCCTTTGCCTGTACCTAGTGTTCCTTGGGAGGATATATTTATGGACTTTGTTTTAGGTTTACCTCAGACAAAGAAGGGGAGGGATAGCATATTTGTTGTCGTGGATAGATTCTCGAAAATGGCACACTTTATACCATGTCATAAAAGCGATGATGCTGTTAATGTTGCTGATTTGTTCTTCCGTGAAATTATTCGCTTGCATGGTGTGCCAAATACTATTGTTTTAGATCGTGATATTAAATTTCTTAGCCAGCTTTGGAGATGTTAATGGGCTAAGTTGGGGACTATATTGCTTTTTAGTACTACTTGTCACCCCCAAACTGATGGACAAACTGAAGTAGTCAATAGAACATTGTCTACTATGCTTAGGGCTGTTTTGAAGAATAATAAGAAAAAATGTGGGAAGAATGCTTGCCTCATATTGAATTTGCTTATAATCGTTCATTGCATTCTACTACTAAGATGTGCCCTTTTGAAATTGTGTATGGTTTCCTACCTCATGCACCTATTGATTTGTTGCCTCTTCCATCTTTCGAGAAGGTTAATTTTGATGCTAAACAACATGTTGAATTGATTTTAAAAATGCATGAGTTAACTAAGGAAAACATTGAGCGTATGAATGCTAAATATAAACTTGCTGGAGATAAGGGTAGAAAACATGTTGTGTTTGCACCTGGAGATCTTGTTCGGTTACGTTTACGTAAGGATAGATTTCCTGATTTGCGCAAATCAAAACTAATGCTTCGTGCTGATGGTCCTTTTAAGGTGTTGGAGAAAATAAATGATATTGCATATAAACTTGAGCTTCCTGCAGATTTTGGGGTTAGTCCCACTTTTAACATTGCAGATTTGAAGCCTTATTTGGGTGAGGAAGATGAGCTTCCGTCGAGGACAACTTCATTTCAAGAAGGGCAGGATGATGAGGACATCAATTCCATTGTTACACCCACAGCCCCTACAGCTACATATACTGGACCAATTACTAGAGCTCGCGCACGCCAATTAAATTATCAGGTACTTTCATTTCTTGGTAATGATTCTAATGTTCATGAGAATATGATGCTGCATAAATTGGATACATTTGTTTTGCTTACAAATGAAGCGTCTAGCTTGGAGAAGGATGAACATTGGAGCAAGAACAAGCACGGAGATACTGGCATGCGCAAGTGGAACAAGAACGGAGTTACAAGTGATGATTTCAGGACTTTGAAGCCACCATAATGGGTGCATGAAGACTTGGACGAAATATACAAGATGCCACTTAATAAATTTCGTCTCAAGGCTATTCTAGGTGCTGCGTCACCTTATTATTGGGCCAGGCCCATGTAATTTCGAAATACATAAGTATAGGCTATTTTTAGAGTCCGTATGTGTGGGGAAACAAGAGATAGGGTTGATTTCGGACCCCTCCATCAAGGGCCACGAAATCACCCCCCCCCCATTTTCCTCCATATATACTGCCCTTAGGGCACCGTTTAGACTTTGGGTTTTGTTTAGATTAAAGTTCGTCATAGCTGCAACTTTGCGTACTTCGTTTGTGTTCAACGACCAGACAAAGGCGTCACAGAACCCCACCTTGATCAATAAAGCTTTCATCTTATATTCACAATATCCAGATTGCAATCTCAGTTTCTTGCTTGTTCTTCGTTTGCTCGTAGGAAATAGACCCTCGTGGTTAGGTTGATCGTGCTCCGGCATGGTCAATAACCTCTCGGAGTTGGTTTTGCGATTGCTAAGGCGCGACGTCCTTGCACGTTCATAGTCGGATCGTCAAAGTCGACTTCCACCAAAGCGATATCCATCATCTCATCAAAAGACGGGACACCTTTGCCTCTATCATTATATATGTTTAAATTATTTTATATGTTATTATATATTATTGTTATTGTCATCATATATTTAACAGATACTTACATATGTAAGAAAACAATATCCCACATCTTATTAACTTATAAAAATAATTTCTTAACAATAAAATCCTGGATATTTTGGGAGTGAAAATCCTGGTGATTGTGTGGTAAGATTTAAGGACCAATGTAATAATAAATCACTTATTATTTAAATATATTTATAACAAAATGCTCAGCCCCTGTTTACTTTTTGATAACATTGCTGCGCCCAACCCAACATTATAATTAGAATCAGCCCAGCAAAATCGTGTATTTCGAGGAAGTGCAAATGGCCTGTAATTTTTTAGGAAAAAAATAAATGGGTCACATGGACACTACATTATTTTTTCACCCAGCCCAGCTAATGGACTATAATTCTAAACAAAAGAGATCAAATTGACTGTAAATTATGAAAACATGGGTTGAATACGTGCCACATTTTTGCAGGCTGAAATGTCAGCCAATAGGTCGAAGCCAACGCAAGTCATTGTCAACTTAGTCAAAATGATTCTGACATCGTTAGCCATTGGATTTACATCCAACAACCGGCATCCATCTTCAATCTCTCATCTTCTTCCTCCAGTGCCGCCGGGACCACCTGCTCCCACCTCCTGCTGCTAGCAGCTCTGCTTAGCACGCTTCGTTGTGAAGTGCTACCCCACCGTTGACCAGGCCATCCCTCCACCCCTCCACGCCTCCTATTCTTCTCCACCGACTTCCGAACCACACTGCACCAGAACCAGTTAACCCTCGTACACCTCTTCGTCTGTGACTCTACTCCCGCATCTTCCCATCTCCGGCTCGTTGCTGTCCCGGGCCTCGCCATCGTCCACCAACTTGGATTTGCTCGGTGCGGAGTGGTCAACATGGTCAACGAATGACATCCATCGGAAGTAGACTGTGCATGGAGAGGCTGATAGCTGGGTCCACAGCCTCACGCAAGGAAATGCCTCCTTATTATGCGCAAAATAATGATTCCTCCACCAGACAGTTGGGACCCACTGGAAGGGCCTCTGTATTTCACGAAAAAAATGTTCACCCCACTGACAGGTCGGACCCACCAGCTATATCTTCGCACGCAAGGAGGCTGACCTGTGGGCCTACTAAGTTGACGCGTACTAAGGGCTTTGTCAACTTAGTCAATATAAATTATTCTAGCTCCAGTGACCGTACGATGTCCATCCAATGGCCATAGTGCTTCTTCAACCTCTAGTATTCTTGCTCCAGCCGCCCAAACCAACACCGGTCGGGCCGCGTGCTCCTGCCTTCCGTGGCCGGCTGTGATGCCGCCGAGGCCTCACCGCCCCCTAGTACTCCCACCGCTGGCCAGTCCATCCCTCTACTCACCCACACCCCCTGTTATTCTCCGGCGACGGCAGCCTCACACCGCAGCCGAACCAGTGAACCCTCGTACTCCTCTTCGTGTGGGCTTCCACTGTCGCGTCTTCCCCAGCTCCGCGTCGTCCCCTTCCTAGGCCTCACTGTCATCCACCGCCCTGGTGCTCTCGGCGCGGCGTGGTCAACGTGGTCAAGGAATGACTTCCATCGGAAGAGTACTGTACATGGAGAGGCTAACAGCTGGGTCCACGGCCACAACAAGGAAGTGCCTCCTTATTACGCGCAAAATAATTATTCCTCCACCTGATAGCAGGGCCCCACCAGACGGGCCACCATATTTCGTGAAAAAACGTTTCCCCCTGACTGTTGGGACCCACCAGCTACATCTTCGCACGCAAGGAAGTGCGTCCATATTACGGGCAAAAAAAACGATTCGCCCCCTGACTGCTAGGACCCACCAGCTACATCTTCGCACGCAAGGAAGTGCCTGATAGTCGGGACCCACCTAGTCGAAGAGTACGTAGCGTTGTCATTCTGGTCGCGAATGTGTATGTACATAATGGTGGATGTAGAGGCGGGCACGTGCCGTAGTAGAGGCGCGCACATAGCAAGTACACGTACATACAACGGTTATGGTGCAAGAAAGTAAATACGGCCACGTATGTACATACGGGCGAGGTCTCAAACGCCTACTCGCGCATACGTACGGCCAGGGCTCATGTACGTGGTTGGGTAGGAATGGATAAACTACGTCGTCGTCGTGTTCATCTGGAGGCAATGGAATGCGTCGTGTTCATGGGAAGGCAATGGAGTACGTCGTGTTCATCGGGAGCCAACCGGCTTGGACGGAACAGCCGATGGAAACGAGGCCTAGTGTACCGCAGAACAAAGGAAATGGCCTTGTGTTTGACCAGCCACGGTCGAAACGGGATCCTGTTCATCGGGAGGGGTCTGGCGTACCACAAAACAGAGGAAACGGACTTTTGTTGGACCTCCTACGGTCGAAACAGGGTCCTGTTGATCGGGAGGGGTCTGGCGTACCAAAAAACGAAGGAAACGGACTTGTGTTGGAGCGCTACGGTCGAAACGGGGTTCTTGTTCATCGGGAGGGGTGTGGCGTACCGCAAAACGGGACTCCACGGGATACTGTTCATCTCCACCGTCGACCTCCTCCAGCCTCGAGGGGCTACTGTTCATCCACCGTCGACCTCCTCCAGCCTCGACGACCTACTGTTCATTCACCGTCGACCTCCTCCAGCCTCCACCTGCGACTATTCATCCACGGGCTCCTGTTCATCCAGCCTCCACCGCGCGCTCCTCCTGATGAGGACATGACTACCTTGGATATGACCAAAAATATTGCATATATGCATATTTGTCAGGTGATTTCTAGTGCAAACTATTCAATAATCTATTTATGTTATCCAGAACAAAAATACTTCACACACTTTTGTGTTTTGTCTAATTGCAGGTGTATGGGACATTTGTACAATCCACATATGAAGATAAGGAAGAAAGAGATGTTTATTTGCTGTCCAAAAAGTTCTCTCACGTCACTTTTGGCCCAAGAGAAGATAGAGTGCAAGTCTCTCACGTTCTGGATTCAGATTCGGACTGCACAGACACACCTGACTCAAAACGCACACAAGTTTTTCATACGGACTCCGAATTGGGTGATTCTTTTTTTGTTGGAAACTAGATTTCGTGCACTTTCCAACCCAATTGGAATCACCTTCAAATTTGTCCGGAGCGTTAAGTTGTGGACGAAACAATCTGATGCTGCAGCAGAATCCGAGTCAAACTACAAGTCCAAAGGTGTTACATCACCTCCACTTGGGCCCATTGGCTTTGTACGACCTAGATTTTGTTTTAGGCTGCCTTGGGACGTCCTCCACCTCCTTGGCCGCCACCCCTTGCTCCTATATAAGTAGATCCATCTAGTAGCTTTTCCTTGGGATTTGTTTAGTTAAAAGTTAGCCATTGCAACTTCGTGTACTTCGTTTGTGTCCAACGACCAGACCAAGACCGCTTCCGGATCCCCACCATTATCAATACCTCATATATATTTGCAATATTCAGATTGCTTTATCATATTCTTGCTCGTTCTTCGATTGCTTGCAGGAATAGACCTTCGTGGTCAGGCTGACCGTGCTTCCGGCATCGTCAGTAACCTCAGGATATTGGTTTAGCGATTGCTAAGGCGCAACGTCGTGCACGTTTGTAGTCGGATCGTCAAAGTCGTCTCCACCAAATCGATAGTTATCATCTCATCGAAAGATCGGGACACCCTCGCCTCTATCAAGTGGTATCAGTTTTCAGGTTGCTCGGTGAGAATTTCCAGTTTTCCTAGATTAGATTTATTTTCTTACCTATTGTCCAAGAAAAAGCCACAAAAAAGAGTTAGATCTATTCATCCTTGGTCCAAGCCAATCTGAGCCTTTGCAATTTTCTTTTCATTGCTTGCATAGTTGAATTATCGGTTGCATCGTCGTGTCGAGTTGCTGGTCTTAGTGTCTAGTTCGTCTAGAGTTTCGAGTTTCTGTTCACATTAGTCACGCAGCCGCTGCATCATTATCCCATCCGCTGTCCACCATCCCATCCACCAATTTTCACCACGTGCTACGCACTGTTTATTGTCATAATCATAGTTGAGGTCACTCACATCTTCGCCTGATCGAATCTGCATCTTATCTAGTTTGTCTTGGAAAGAGGGAGAAAAAGAATATAAAGAAAAAAAAAGAGAGAAAAAAGGAAAGAAAAAAAAGAAAAAGAGGGAGAATAAAAAGAAAAAAAAGCATAAGAAAAAAAAAGAGAGAAAAAAAATTGGATCTATCTAGAATCAATCTCGTACCTGAATTCGGATTGGAATCTGTTTTGCGCACTGTTCAGTAAAACAGGTGTATCTTCCTCATACGAAGTCCGTTTTGGCTCCGTGAGTACTCAAATTGAAGATAGCGACGAGCCTCATCTAAATAGTTGCAGAAGCTAGTTCAATATTTGACACCTCAAAATCGGCTTCTAAATAGGTCTTTTTGCCCTCCGAAGTTCGTGAACACAGGTTGTTCCAATTTTTTAGGCCAGTTTTAGAATTCTTTGACTCCTCATATCAACTCGGAATTGAGTGATTCTTTTTGCATTGGAAAGCTTGAGTTAGTAGCATTCTTTGAAAGAATTTATCAGAAAATTGTCTCAAACTTTTCAAGAGGAAAGTTGGAGAGATAGTTGTTGTATATCCTGCTTGGCAGTTGTTTTTCATCATTATCTTCACTGCCGTTGTGATCTTCACTTATATCTTGCTGTCAAGAGCTACTTAGTATCCTTCATTGATGCTAGTTGTGCTACGCCGTGACCTCATTAGTGTTCTAGGCTCGCGTCTCTAGTCCGGTCTAGCCTAGGACCAGCACAGTACCGTCGTTGAGCGTTTATTCAACATTGCATCTTTGAATTGATTATTGCTAATCTTTTGCTACCATATATAGCCAACCCAGCTCCACATATTTCTACACCGTGTATACGTACGCTCCCCTGGCAATCGCTTTACTCAATATTCGGAGTTACTTGACACCGCTGGTTGCCGATCACCGCCTGCTGCATGGTAAGAACTTGTAAGACATTGATATTTGCTTTATTGTGAGCGTTTTACCACCACATCCTAGTAGTTATAGGAACATTATTTTTGGGTTTTGTTTCTTGTTCTACTAATCATGACAGGATCCAGAGTCAATTCATGGGCTTTGTCGATCGCGGGAGACGTGCCACCACCTTTGCAAATAACACAACCGTCACGAGAGGTGCACAAACATCCAAATGCACATGATCAGGTTAATGTATCTATACCACCATTTAATGGCCGTTTTAAACCTGCTTTATATATTGAATGGGAGTTTGACATAAAAAATATATTTGCTTCCCATAATTTCGATGAACATAAAAAGATTAAGGTTGCGGTTGGTTCTTTCACTGGTTATGCTTTGGTTTGGTGGAGTGAATATTGTCGGTTACACCCTGATTATATACCTACTACTTGGGATGATTTGAAACTTGCCATGCGACATACTTTCGTCCCTGCTTATTATACTCGTGACATGATTAAGAAGTTGCAACACTTAAAACAAGGTAGTGAAACTGTAACAAAATATTATGATGATTTACAAACTACCTTGTTGCATTCCTCTTTAGAAGAAAGTGAAGATGATTTTATGGATAGATTTTGGGGAGGATTAAACCGTGATATTCAAGAGATACTAATTCATGAGGAGTGTTATCCTATGGACCATTTGTTTCATCTTGCTTGCAAAGCTGAACAGGAAATAAAACGACGTGTTGGCCACGAGGAGAACAAGCGCACGGTGCACATTCCAAGAGTTGATATGATTGTTCCTTCAACTACTAGGCATACTATGACAACCACATCCGTTGTTGTCAGGACTACATCACCTCCACCATGTGACACATCGCCCCCGAGAGTGGCTACATCATCTGAGTTGAACATAAGAGGTAATGACAAAGGTACTGATCTTCCATCTCTACATGAGAATGATGAATGCCTTGTCAATTTGAATGCACCATCTGATGAGCTACCCACTACTTTGATCACACCACCTATTTTAGAGGACTACGTTGATAATTTGACTTTGCCATGTGATCAAACAACTGAAATACCAACAATTTTGAGTGCACCCATTGAATTAACTATTGATGCAAAAGAACCAATGTTTAATCATTTTGATATGACCTGTAATCTTGGTGATGATTCTGTGTTGAATGACTTATTGCATGTTTGCTTATTTAAGCATGTTGTAGCATGTAAATTTGATGCAAGTAAGGTTTATTCACCAATGTTGGGATGGTTTAATGATGAACATTGTCAATCTTTTGAAATGAATAAGAGCTTCATTTATATGTGCAAACTGAGTTGCAATATTTTCATGCCTTCTACTTCTTGTGCTAATTTTTTGGCTTTAGATTTTATGAACTATGCAAGTTACTTATCTATTCATGTGTCATATATGCAAAAATCAAGGGAAGTAAAAATGGATGACATATACATATACAACATGTACACCTTGTCTCTTTTGTTAGCCACATTTCAGATTAACCAACGCCGAGGACGGCTTTATTTTCAAGAAGGGGAGGATGATGAGGACATGACTACCTTGGATATGACCAAAAATATTGCATATATGCATATTTGTCAGGTGATTTCTAGTGCAAACTATTCAATAATCTATTTATGTTATCCAGAACAAAAATACTTCACACACTTTTGTGTTTTGTCTAATTGCAGGTGTATGGGACATTTGTACAATCCACATATGAAGATAAGGAAGAAAGAGATGTTTATTTTCTGTCCAAAAAGTTCTCTCACGTCACTTTTGGCCCAAGAGAAGATAGAGTCCAAGTCTCTCACGTTCTGGATTCAGATTCGGACTGCACAGACACACCTGACTCAAAACGCACACAAGTTTTTCATATGGACTCCGAATTGGGTGATTCTTTTTTTGTTGGAAACTAGATTTCGTGAACTTTCCAACCCAATTGGAATCACCTTCAAATTCGTCCGGAGCGTTGAGTTGTGGACGAAACAATCTGATGCTGCAGCAGAATCCGAGTCAAACTATAAGTCCAAAGGTGTTACATCACCTCCACTTGGGCCCATTGGCCTTGTACGACCTAGATTTAGTTTTAGGCTGCCTTGGGACGTCCTCCCACCTCCTTGGCCGCCACCCCTTGCTCCTATATAAGTAGATCCATCTAGTAGCTTTTCCTTGGGATTTGTTTAGTTAAAAGTTAGCCATTGCAACTTCGTGTACTTCGTTTGTGTCCAACGACCAGACCAAGACCGCTTCTGGATCCCCACCATTATCAATACCTCATATATATTTGCAATATTCAGATTGCTTTATCATATTCTTGCTCGTTCTTCGATTGCTTGCAGGAATAGACCTTCGTGGTCAGGCTGACCGTGCTTCCGGCATCGTCAGTAACCTCAGGAGATTGGTTTAGCGATTGCTAAGGCGCAACGTTGTGCACGTTTGTAGTCGGATCGTCAAAGTCGTCTCCACCAAATCGATAGTTATCATCTCATCGAAAGATCGGGACACCCTCGCCTCTATCACCTCCACCGGCTATTGTTCAACCAGCCCTCTCCACGGGGTCCTGTTCAACCACCCCTCCATGAACTACTGTTCATCCAGCCCTCCACCAGCTACTATTCAACTAGCACCACGGGGTCCTATTCATCCAGCCCTCCACGGGGTCCTGTTCATCCCCCCCCCAACCGGCTTGATCGATCGGGGTCATGTTCATCTAGCGGCAACGACCTCTACTACCACGGGGTCATGTTCATCCAACCCCCTACCAGGAACTGTTCATCCGACCCCCCCCCCCAACAAGGCTCACTGTTCATCCAGAGGGAGCATCGATCGGCTTCAGTTAGCAGCAGT
>NW_025228308.1:34419-49965 GCF_018294505.1 Triticum aestivum | reverse complement strand
CAGTGCTAGGTGATACATATGAAGAGGGAAAACATCCAGGAATGTTTTCCCAGTGTTTGAAATTTTTCGGACGAATGAATCGGAGGGCATGGATCCATGTTTGCTGAGCTAGACGCACGTGACAGATGAACGGATGGCATATGCACATTCGTCATATTTTTTCTGAATACTTTCATATATAAATTATTTTCTACGTATTTCCAAAGTTTAAATGATTTTCTGGAATTCTGGAATATACCTAAATTTGAATTTAAACAGTATATTGCTTTTTATACACACAGGCAGCTAGCCTATTAAAATGACAGGTGGGATCCAGTGGCTAAGTCAGCATACAGAGTCAGCAAGTCAACAGTCAATGGTTGACCTAGTCAAAGTGTGAATAGTGGCCATGGGGTCTACTTGTCCTTGACTGCTATTCTAACTAAAGAGCTAAACACATTTATTTAAGAAGGGGACCCACATGTCATTTGGTACAACTAAACTACACCTACAATTAAATTAAACTAACAGTGGGGGTTAGCTTAAATGGGGATTAGCCCCATAACATCAGCGGTCCGGCCGGCTCGCGAGGCACAGGCCATGGTCGTGGGTCCAGCCAGCGGTGGCGGCAAGCAAGCGGCACGAGGGGGCAGCAGCGGGCAGAGCAGCCCTGCACGATCGAGGAGGCAAGCTGCCAGCACCTACGGTAGCGGGAGGCAGCGGCAGCTAGTGCAACCAGCAGTAGGCAGGCACAGCGCACGAGTGTCCGTCCAGACGGTGCATGGGGCGGTCGGCCGCGGCGAAAAAGTGAGTTGGGTGGCAGGGGAGCATCATGGGATGCGGAGGCACTGGCGAGGCGAGCGGCAGGCGCCAGCAAGGTGAGCGGCAGGCGACGGCAGCAGAAGCAGCATCGGGCAGCACCGTGCAGTAGGAGGTGCGTGGGCGCGGGCGGGAGAGAAGAGCAGGGCAGCCAGAGGCGAGGCCACACGCGGTCGCATGAGCGCGAAGGAAGCAGGCGCAGCCAGGGCAGGGCCCGAACACGGCGGGAGCGCGGGCAGCATGCCGAGCGCGGCCGGCAGTGACGACGTCGCTGCAGGCAAGCGGGTTAGGGGGGAGCATGGGATGCAGCGGGCGGCAGGGCGCGGCCTAGGGCGCGAGGCATGACGCGCAGTTAGCACGAGCTCCTGGCGTGGTGGTGCGGTGAACTACGGCGGTGGAGAATGAAAGGGGAAGGGGAAAGCTAGCGGGGGGAAGCTTACAGCGATGTTCGGAGCATTTTGGGGCGGGTCGGGAGGCCGGAAGAGGTCGAAAAGCTATGGGTCAACGACAGGGATCCTCGACAACCAACGATGAAGAAGACCCCTGTGGCGAGGCTGGAGGCGTTCCAGCGACGAACCCGTTGGAGCATGGTGTCCAGCGTGATGCAGCAGTCCTGCTGTGCACGCAGCAAAGATGAGGGACAGCTGATGTCCATGGGATCGACAGTGAGCATGCCGATGGGGTTGCGGTGGAGCTGTGGATCGAGCGCACAGAAAATGGGAAGGGGGATGTGAGGTCTAGGGTTTGTTGAAGGGGAGGTGGCTTGTGTCGGCCTTATCTCCCCCGGAGCTCGGGTGGATGCCCGACGTGTGTGCATTGCCGGCCATTGTGTTGATGGATGAGCAACACGCCCCCCCTGTGTACAGTAGGAAGGAGATGAGGAGTAGGTGGGCTCGGCCACACACATTTCACATTGAAGCCCAACCAGACAATGCCCCATAGCTCCTTTTCTTTATTCTTTTATGTTTCAAATTTTCACTCATGTTTTGCAACATAATAAATAGCAAATGAGTTTTCTTTTGGTACTAAAGCACATAAATACTAGGCACTGTGATGAGTTAGAGCAAGTTCCACCTTATTTTGGATGGGTTTAATTATTTGTCTAAATTGAGATGGTCCAATTAATGTTGTTGGTCCTATTTTTTGAATATTTTAAAGCAATTTAAATATTTCAAAAGATTTTGGTTCCTATATGATAATTACTTAGTGAATATTTGCAACATTTTGAACATTTCTAATCCACTGTTTTACGAAACTATAGTTTGACTTGTCATTTGACTTTGTATTTGAACTTAGTTTGAAACAAGTGAGGTTTAGCAAATTTTTAATCATGATGACCTGGCATCATTAATAGGGGTTTACTGTAGCTTAACTATCACGGTGTCACAAATATCCTCCACTACAAGAAATCTCGTCCCGAGATTTAAGAGGTGGAGCAAGGGGGAAAGTTCCGGGTACGAAATTCTAACGAGTCCTTTTGTTCTTGGTTGCTCTTCTCGAAGAGGTTGATCCCTTCCATTGATGTCTTCACTTCTCTGCTTCAGGACATCATGATGAAGTCATCATCCTTTCTTCGAGAATTCGTTCGCAATTCGAAAAGGATAAGGGGTAGCTTCGGAAGAACGGACCTCTAGAAGGTTGCTTATCTGGTAGATAACTCAGGGAAGTTGGACAAAGTATCTCTCAAATTGAAACTTAAGAAAACATAGATAGCAAAGAAGTTACCATGAAAAGTTTCAAGCGGACATGCAATCGTTTAATGCCTAAACTGAAGGTGAAAGGGTTTCATAGTAATGAAAATAAATATTGTGTTTGATACAAGAATATATCATCTCTACAAAGGTGGCTCGTGATTTACATACAAAACAAAGTGTGAGGAATAACTTTTAGAAATAGGGGTGTACATGAGAGTCAGGTTTCGATCTTGTGGAACTATGGGTTGTGGGCCCACCATGTAGGTTAACAGTAGGAAGGGCGCTAAAATCTTGCTAGCAAGGCATGCCCGAGGATAGCTTGTCAGTTATGTTGGCAACAATGTTGATACCAAGGGCGAGGGACGAAGAGAACCATTTTCCTGCTCGTTGAAACGAGGCGGACCGAGTAGGCAAAGTTCTCATCCACCGTCGGTTACCGAAATGCCATCAACAGTAGTAACATGGTTATAATTGACATGCTTGTACACCGAGGCGTTTACATAAGCAGGGAAATATTACTGCTTATTTCATATAGATCATAAGAAAGGTTAAACAAAACAATGGAAAGGAAAATGTGATTGTTAGATTAAACAGAACAATGGAAAAGAAAATGTATATACATGAGTAATAGGTGTATATTCTTGCCAAGAGGAAGTAGAGTGATATCCATGACAGGATAGTAAGTGGATAACTATTTACGTAAAGGGGAGAGGAAATTCATGATGTTACCCATACAACAGTGTTTGGATAAGTGATCAAGAAACAATAAGCATTGCGCTTCCAATGTTCTTGTCGATGATCGGGGTACCACAGTCATGCTTCGGGATAGCATTGACATGGTCACCAGGTAAAGGTCAGACTTTGGATACACAAAGGATCCATTGGAAACAACTTATAAAATAAGTCATACAATTTCATCATGGAAAATATGAGGATGTGGCTGATAGGCTCAGGAACAATTCATCGAGGTTTTCATAGACATGGATTTCCACAATTATGTGAACAAGGTAATAGCAGCTCGAGGAAAACATCCACAATTAAATATTGATAAAAAAATGCACCCAAAAATATGGACTAAGTAGCAGGATCAATGTTAGGCTGATGAGCCAATAACCAACACACGAAGAATGAAACTATCGTTCATTAACTTACAAGCAATAGGGTTGCTTTGAATTCACACATCATAATTCAATTGTCAGTATTCCGGTTAGAGACAACAAAGGGACCAAGGAATAAATGGAGATGGCGAGAAGTATTAGTATATCAAGAATTCTTAAGAGGTGGAGCAATTGTCACAAAATCACTAACATAAAAGATGGTAATACTCCAAGGTAGAATGTAACATAAGCTAGATAGCAAGGAAAACAAGATACAACACAAAACATGAACAAGTTTGTGTTGGGGGGAGGCAAGAATATTGTCAATGATAACACAAATCATCGAGGGGCAAGGATGGTATTTCGCATCATGAATTCGATTGATATCCTGGAAGAGCTCAAAATGTTGATGATGATCACGACACAATTGTCAAGAGATTTCATGAAGATGTAATCGATCGGCGATGATATCAAGTCGAAAGAATGATGAAGCGAAGGGTTATTGGAACGACAGGTATGACACAAACTCGAAATCAAGCTTGTTGTTCAAGGCGAAATGATACGACAAGGAAGATCGATGTAATCTTAGCTCATCGTCGAAAATTGTGCTCCGAGAAGAAGGACCAGGTAGACAGTTAAAATTTAGCACGATAATGATATAGTTGATTAGGCTAGAACTGACTTGAAGGATTATTAAACTTGTAAGCAACGAAAATTTCTAGATTTATTGAATCGGAGTGCAAAATAGATTCACTTATCGGTGTTCTCGAGTGAGTAATAACTCAGAACCGAGGGAAATCTAAAATTGGTGAGAGGCAATACTAGATGAAGACTCATAGGAAGTAACATAGTTCTTTGATATTTTCGAGATACCGGAGGCTAATACTCGAAGGAAGATCAAAATAGAGGTTGCGGAGATGTATTGATCTGCAGAAGACAAGTACTTTAACTTGTCCGAGAAATGGGATCAAAGAAGGACAATATGGTCGGAACCATGTTCGCAAAAGACCAAATCCCAGATATAAGATGAACATATACCAAGGGAGTAATTAATTTTAAGAGAAGCTTCCATGATAAGATCTACATCGTTTCCATGGGCATGAACACAAAGTTCAAGGTCGACTCCCACTTCTTCAATGAACAACCATTCATTCACTACTCTATTAAAAATGATTCGAGTGTGATAACCTACCTGGTGAATTACTAGAGGAGTATGACCCGTGAAAACTTTCGGGTCCACACAGATTGAGGAAGGCATAGGTTCAACCCATCAGGGCATGTTAGAAACATATACCACAAGCTTCAAAAATAATTATCACCAGCTCAAAAGCAGGCCATGGTTGGCCAAATCAGATAATAGGATTTACACATGGCATTATGTATCAGGGAAGAACTTCTCGAGGTTTTTGTATACGAAGGACACTGTCCGATGATAATTCAACAAAGGATCTGACATTCCATAACGGAGCTGATGTGATCACCGGCACACAGCCAGAGAAAGACACAATGCAAAGGCATTGGATTATAGAAACAACTGATTCATTGAAAGCTCAAATGCAAAGGAATTATGATTTCCAAATCAAGGGATCAGAAGCAAATGCATTGATTAAGGATGGATAAGTTGAGTAGGCTTAGGGGTACAATCAATGGCAATTTGATTGGTCGAGATCCAGCTCATGTTTAAAATGACGTCTGAGCCGGAAGGATGAATTGTAGGATCTGATTGAGGATTGCGAGCATTCGCAACATATTGAATCAAGGGACTCAGAATGATAGTGACAAAGGATGTCAACGGAGATTACTAGAAATGTGGAATTAACAATGATGCAGGAAGGCAAAGAATTCAGGAGCAATAGGCTGTTGAGGATTTTCAGAAAATCGAATAGTATTTCGAAGAATTTTGTGAAATAGATGTACAACTAGGAATGATCAAATCCTCGATAAGTGTGATGAATTATTCATATGGGTATTTGTCGGGGAAAATATACAGGGGCATATGTTTTCCCCTGACTCGTGCACAAACACGCCAAGATCATACCAAGGTGTACAAGAGACCTAGAGATTCAAAGGACCAAAGAGCAGATCAGAAGGACCAAGACTAGGCCAGAAAAGCAAGGCGTCGACAAGAGAGAGCCATCCCTTGCCGGGCAGGCAAGCCCGACAAGGGGCAAGGCCACCCCCAGAAGAAGTTGGCCAAGGCATCCCGGCAGGGCCTATCGGGACTCGCGGAGGCTAGATCATCTCACCGACCACTCCACCATGACTCACATCATCGATCAATGCGGTGTCAAGCCACAGAGTGATTAAGTGGAAACCATTCGCCACATGGCAGCCACTTTGTACCAAGAAAACCCACGGATGACACCCATCCTATGACGTGTCAGACGAGCAGGCATGGAGCTGGCAAGATAGCCCGGCAAGCTTTGCTGGGCAACCAATGATGTGACATTAAGCGGTGCATTAAATGCGCACTGTCAGCCTGCAATGTTAGGTATGATAGCACTATTTGTTATCTTATCAGTGTCTAGTGACTAATTTTCCACTATGGTGACCCCTTAATGATGTAGGGTGGAACCCTATGGTGACGATCCTTCACGTTTGGAGTGGATCCTACGCGGAATCATGAAGAACACCCGGAAGAACTCGAGGGAAAATACGGGGAGAATGAGAGAAATCACTAAACCGACACGGAATCAATCACACGAGTGCTAGATCACTGAAAGCATGAGATAACACATGATCCAAAATCAACAAAGGTAAGGATACAAAGGGAACCGTTCTTCTCCGTAAGGAGGTCTTGATTGTCTTCCCTTGAAGGGGTCTTGAATCCACTTGGGGGATCTTCTCCGAAGAGGTCGTGAACTCCGAGGAGAAGTAAACAAGTGGATGAGCATGGCTCTCACACAAAATATGAGCTAAACCAATGCTAACCCTAACTAGGAGGAGGTGGAGGAGTATATATAGTCTAGAGCCACGAAGGGGTAAGTGAGGGCGAAGGGGTACATGGGCTCGACCCAATACACTATATGCAGACATGCCGGTGGTACCGGCCACGAGGGCGGTTGTACCACTGGTAACTCATGCAGGGCAGAAGTACCAGACAAGGAAGGCGGTACTACCGCTGGGAGGTAAGGCGCTGGCTTCTGGAGATGGACGTCGGAGGGGCCAGCGGTTGTACCGGTTGTCGAGGCGGTAGTACCGGTCATTTGGTAATTACCGGTACATCCGGTGCAGTGCCAGCCTTGCACCACTCGATCACAGAAAGTGCACCGGTTGTTGGGCGGTAGTCGACCGGTTGTTCCGGTTGGGTGGCCTCAGCGGTAGTACCGCTTGGAGAGGGCGGTAGTACCGCTCGTTTTGGAGCGGCCAGGTTCTCTTCCTCCTTCTCTTCCATGCTTGGCCTTGGTCCTTGGATTCTCCATGGTCGTCTCGGTTGTACCTGAGTATACGCAAGATCCATGCATGAGGTAGTAGCCATGACTCATATGTAGAAAGTGAAGGTTCGGAGAGGAGCAAGTTCACCTTGTGTCCAATGGTGTATATTCGAGGTCTCGTCATATGTCCTCTTGGGGCTTGGAGAGTAGTCGGAGTGTACATGGCGATGAACGTGGGATGCTCCGCATCATCTCCCCCCCCCTTTGGGAAAGATCTGACCTCGTATCGTGATCCTCATCACCATGGAAACGGTTGTCGTGGACGGACTTGTAGTTGGACGAAGTTGAAGACATGGCGCCATCCAAGTAGTCCAAGGTGTCGCCGGAGTGATAGACATGCAAAAAGAGCAAACACAAGCAACACTCGGAAATACAATGTGATAGAGGCGGGGGTGTCCCGATCTTTCGATGAGATGATAACTATCGATTTGGTGAAGATGACTTTGACGATCCGACTACAAACGTGCATGACGTTGCGCCTTAGCAATCACTAAACCAACTCCGAGAGGTTATTGACCACGCCGGAGCACAATCAACCTGACCACGAAGGTCTATTCCTACAAGAAATCGAAGAACAAGCAAGAATATGATAAAAGCAATCTGAATATTGCGAGTATATATGAAGTATTGATAAAGGTGGGGATCCGTAAGCGGTCTTGGTCTGGTCGTTGGACACAAACAAAGTACACGAAGTTGCAATGACTAACTTTTAACTAAACAAATCCCCCCAAAGTCTAAACGGTGCCCTAAGGGCTGTATATATGGAGGAAGAGGGGGGAATTTCGTGGCCCTTGGTAGAGGGGTCCAAAATCAACCCTATCTCTTGTTTCCCCACACATACGGACTCTAAAAATAGCCTATACTTATGTATTTCGAAATTACAAGGGCCTGGCCCAATAATAAGGTGACGCAGCACCTAGAATAGCCTCGGGACGAAATTTATGAAGTGGCATCTTGTATATTTCGTCCAAGGCTTCATGCACCCATTATGGTGGCTTCAAAGTCCTGAAATCATCACTTGTAACTCTGTTCTTGTTCCCCTTGCGCATGGCATCATCTCCATGCTTGTTCTTGCTCCAATGTTCATCCTTCTCCAAGCTAGGCCCTTCATTTGTAAGCAAAACAAATGTATCCAATTTAGGCAGCATCATATTCTCATGAACATTATAGAATCATTACCAAGAAACGAAAGTACCTGATAATTTATTTGGCGTGCGCGAGCTCTAGTAATTGGTCCCGTATATGTAGCAGTAGGGGCTGTGGGTGTAACAATGGTATTGATGTCCTCATCATCCTCCCCTTCTTGAAATGAAGTCGTCCTCGACGGAAGCTCATCTTCCTCACCCAAATAAGGCTTCAAATCTGCAATGTTAAAAGTGGGACTAACCCCAAAATCTGTAGGCAGCTCAAGTTTGTATGCATTATCATTTATTTTCTCTAACACCTTAAAGGGACCATCAGCACGTGGCAGTAGCTTTGATTTGCGCAAATCAGGAAATCTATCTTTACGCAAATATAACCAAACAAGATCTCCAGGTGCAAACACAACATGTTTTCTACCCTTATCTCCAGCAAGTTTATATTTAGCATTCATACGCTCAATGTTTTCCTTAGTTAACTCATGCATTTTTAAAACCAATTCAGCACGTTGTTTAGCATCAAAATTAACCTTCTCCGAAGATGGAAGAGGCAACAAATCAAGGTGCACGAGGTAGGAAACCATACACACCTTCAAAAGGGCACATCTTAGTATTAGAATGCAATGAACGATTATAAGCAAATTCAATATGAGGCAAGCATTCCTCCCACATTTTCTTATTATTCTTCAAAACAGCCCTAAGCATAGTAGACAATGTTCTATTGACTACTTCAGTTTGTCCATCAGTTTGGGGGTGACAAGTAGTAATAAAAGCAGTTTAGTCCCCAACTTACCCCATAAACATCTCCAAAAGTGGTTAAGAAATTTAGTATCACGATCTGAAACAATAGTATTTGGCACACCATGCAAGCGAATAATTTCACGAAAGAACAAATCAGGAACATTAACAGCATCATCGCTTTTATGACATGGTATAAAGTGTGCCATTTTCGAGAATCTATCCACGACAACAAATATGATATCCCTCCCCTTCTTTGTTCGAGGTAAACCTAAAACAAAGTCCATAGATATATCCTCCCAAGGAACACTAGGTACAGGCAAAGGCATATATAAACCATGAGGATTGAGTCGTGACTTAGCTTTTTGACATGTAGTGCAGCGAGCAATAAAACGCTCAACATCCCGTCTCATCTTTGGCCAAAAGAAATGTGTAGCAAGTACATCCTCCGTCTTCTTCACGCCAAAGTGTCCCATTAATCCTCCTCCATGTGCCTCCTGCAACAACAAAAGACGAACAGAGCTAGCTGGAATGCATAGCTTGTTAGCACGAAACACAAATCCATCATTAACGACGAACTTGTTCCACATTCTTCCTTCTTTACAATTCTGCATTACATCTTTAAAATCAGCATCATGCACATATTGATCTTTGATGGTCTCCAAACCAAATATTTTGAAGTCAAGTTGTGAAAGCATAGTATAGCGACGAGACAATGCATCAGCAATAACATTTTCTTTTCCCTTCTTGTGTTTAATGACATTAGGGAAAGTCTCAATGAATTCAACCCATTTAGCATGTCTACGATTCAGTTTAGCTTGAATTTTAATATGTTTCAAAGATTCATGATCAGAATGTATAACAAATTCTTTGGGCCATAAATAATGTTGCCATGTTTCTAAAGTCCGGACAAGAGCATATAATTCTTTATCATAAGTAGAATAATTCAGACTGGGCCCACTCAATTTTTCAGAAAAATATGCAACAGGTTTGCCATCTTGTAATAACACACCTCCTAATCCAATTCCACTAGCATCACATTCAAGCTCAAAAGTCTTATTAAAATCAGGAAGTTGGAGTAAAGGAGCATGTGTCAACTTATCTTTCAATACCGTGAAGGCTTCTTCCTGTGCGGTACCCCAAACAAAAGGCACATCCTTCTTTGTAAGCTCATTGAGAGGTGCAACAATGGTGCTGAAATCTCTCACAAAACGCCTATAGAATCCAGCGAGGCCAAGAAAACTCCTCACTTGTGTGACTGTTTTGGGCTGCGGCCAACACTCAATAGCTTCAATCTTGGCTTTATCAACTTCAATTCCCTGTGGAGTAACAACATAGCCAAGAAAAGACACTCGGTCGGTGCAAAAGGTGCACTTCCCAAGGTTACCAAACAAACGTGCATCACATAGAGCAATAAAAACATCACGTAAATGTTCCAAATGTTCCTCCAAACTTCTGCTATAAATCAATATGTCATCAAAGTAAACTACCACAAATCGTCCAATGAAAGCACGTAAAACTTCGTTCATTAATCTCATGAAAGTACTAGGTGCATTTGTTAACCCAAAAGGCATGACTAACCACTCATATAATCCAAACTTAGTTTTAAATGTTGTTTTCCATTCATCTCCCAATTTCATACGAATTTGATGGTATCCACTACGCAAATCAACTTTGGAGAATATTGTAGAGCCACTCAATTCATCAAGCATATCATCTAGCCTAGGAATAGGATGACGATAATGAATAGTAATATTATTAATGCCTCTACAATCAACACACATACGTGATGTACCATCCTTTTTCGGCACTAGAATAATAGGAACAGCACAAGGACTAAGGGATTCGCGTATATAACCTCTGTCGAGAAGCTCTTGTACTTGACGCATAATCTCCTTCGTCTCCTCTAGATTGGTACGATATGGTGCACGTTTTGGCAGTGAAGCACCGGGAATTAAGTCAATCTGATGCTCAATCCCTCGAATTGGCGGTAATCCCGGTGGCACGTCTTGTGGAAAGACGTCAGCGAACTCCTGCAAAATGTTAGTGACAGCAGGAGGCAAAGAGGAAGGCACGTCCTCGAATGAAAATACTGCCTCTTTGCACACGAAAGCATAGCAAACAGATTTGCTGAAATCTAGCTCATCAATATCAGATTTGGTGGCAAATAAACATGCACTTTTCAATTTAATTTCAGAAGCAACACTAGATTGTTTATTATTAGGCTTCATTTGTTGCTCAAATTCTTTTGCCACAATCTGATTCTCACTCTTATTCTTCTCCTGTTTTGCTTTATTAGCTCTATTAATATCATCTTTCAAAATGGAATCAGGAGTCATAGGAAGCAAAGTAATATTTTTATCCTTATGAACAAGAGTATAGTGATTGTTTCTACCATGGTGTACAGAATTTTTATCAAATTTCCCTGGTCTACCAAGTAATAAGGAACATGCTTGCATAGGTACCACATCACAATCAACATAATCAGCATATGTAGAGATACTAAAATGCACACGAACAGTACGTGTTACCTTAACCTTGCCGCTATTGTTGAACCATTGGATGTAGTAAGGATGTGGATGTGGTCTTGTGGTGAGAGAAAGC
The DNA here is from genome assembly GCF_018294505.1 of Triticum aestivum. Lineage (NCBI taxonomy): Eukaryota > Viridiplantae > Streptophyta > Magnoliopsida > Poales > Poaceae > Triticum > Triticum aestivum. The sequence goes on along the minus strand of NW_025228308.1, from coordinate 38,461 downwards.
TTCTCCACCATCTCCATGCTAGCCAAGTTGTTGCAACTCCCCCCGTCTATGATGACGCACACAGAACGTTCCTTCACAACTCCCTTGGTATGGAACAAATTGTGCCTCTGATTTTGCTCAGCTTGTGTGACCTGCACACTCAAAACACGTTGAGCAACTAAACATTCATACCTGTCAGCGTCTTTAGGAGCCATGTATTGCGTCTCATGATCAAAATCATCTCCACCATGTTTTTCACGTGTAATAAGAGCCAAAGTCTCCTCATCATAGTCACTAGCGGACTCATATCCACCACCCTCGGTAGCAACCATCACACGCGGAGATTTGCATTCTCTCACATAATGACCTCCTCCCTTACAACGACGACAAATAATATCACTTGTGTGCCCTATTGATGCCATGGAAGAAGAAGAACTCTGTGCAGGCCCGGCAGGTGCGCTCTTGGCAGATAATGGTGGTTGTGCCTGTTTTCTTGTATCACGGCTGGAGGAGGCACCTGATTGAGATGCTGGTGCAGTTGAAGTAGAAGATGCACGCGGTGTCCATGATGAAGGTCGGCCTGCAGAAAAGTTAGTTCGCGCCAATGCTTGTCGATCCTGCACTTCACGTTCAGCTTTACAAGCAAGATGGAATAAACAAGTGATATTAGTATACTCCTTATAATCTAGAATGGTCTGAATCTCTCTATTTAATCCACCCAGAAAACGTGCAAGCATAGCTTCATTCTCCTCAACAATACCACATCGAATCATGCCAGTTTGTAATTCCTGATAATATTCTTCTACAGAATTTTTCCCTTGTCTTAAATGCTGCAATTTTTGAAGCAATTCACGTTGATAATATGGTGGAACCCAACGCGTACGCATAGCAGTTTTCAAAGCAGCCCAAGTAGTTCGAATAGGATATAATCTACAATGTTCAGACCACCATACACATGCAAAACTAGTGAAAGCACAAACAGCAGCAGCAACCCGTCTCTCCTCAGGATATTGTAAACATGTAAATCGTTGTTCAGTTTCTAACTCCCAAGTAAGATATATATCAGGAACATATCTACCCTCAAATGGTGGAATATTCAATTTCAGTTTAGGAATATGGACATCATCTTGTACCTGAGGTGGTGGTGCAGGCCTACCATTACGAATATATACCTGAGGTCGACCTACTGGTGGTGGTGCTGGTGGCTGCACGTAGTTCATATTTTGATCAACCTCATCCTCAGAATCGCCCGCATACTCATCATCCTCCTGGGTACCAGCAGCAGCAGTAGCACGAGCCAAAGAAGCATCAACAACTAGAACAGCAGCACCAGAAGTTTGGCCATCCTCAATAGGAACACGCTTCGCTCGTCCATACTGATTCGGAAGGAGGCGTTGTTGTTGTTGCAGAGGTGCGATAGGTGCAGCCGGCGGTGGTGTTGGAAAACGTGCGAGCAATTCATTAAACTTGCTATCAAGCTTTGTTTCGAACGTCTTCTCAATGCCATCTACCTTCTCCATGGCCTCGTCAAATCTGTTTAGCGCATCTTGCACCTGTCCACTCATCATTTGCTGAAATTTATCATGTAGCTGTTTGTTCGTCAGGTTCTCCCAATCAGTCTCATCGGCTTGTGATCCTACCATGGTTAGCAGCAAATAGAAACACACAAGAATATGATCCTACAGACTACTAAGAAGTGGTGGTGGTGTATCACAAATTCGTCAAGCAAATCTCAAATTCTTACCAGTTCTTACCCAGCAGCAGGCGGTGATCTGCAACCGTTGTAGTCAAAAACTCTCAAAGCTTGGATAGAGCGATTACCAGGGAGAGTCAAACACACGACGTAGATGTATGTGGAGCTGGGAAGGCTTATAGTATGGTAGCAAAAAGGGTCAGCAATAATCAATTCAGAGATGCAAAGTTGAATAAACGCTCAACGACGGTACTGTGCTGGTCCTAGGCTAGACTGTACTCGAGATGCGAGCCTAGAACACTAACAAAATCACGGCGCTGCACGTAAACAAGGGAAAAGCACACTCTGGAATTATTTTTTTCGCTCTTTTTTTGTGCTGTTTTTTTTGCGCTGCTTTTTTTTGCGAAAAATCACTATAATGGCGAGTGTCTCAAAACTCTTCCCAGGTCAAACTGACAGGATGGGCACGAAATTTTTTTTGACCAATTTTTTTTTCGACTGCCCGGACCCAAAAACTGGAAACGGGTCAAAAAAACTTTCTATAATGGCGACTGTCTCAATATGCTTAGAAACACCTAAAAATAGGATAGCCAGAAAAATTTTCGACAAGTGTGTTTTCGGAAAATTTTGGGCCTAAACGGAGGGTGGTTTCCAGACTCTTTTTTTTCCGAAACCTACTCCGGCAAGGAAACACGAATCGGAATCTAGATGGATCTCGAAAACAAACCTAATATGACAAGAACTCAGATTGGTGGTGGATATATGGTGGTAGATGGCAGCGGTGGTGGTATATGACAGTGGTGGTGGTATATGGATACAGATTCGAAGCGGTGGTGGATAAGCGGTGGTGGTAGATGGCAGGGGCGATGATGATGGTGCGGCGGCGGCGTGACAACTTATGACCAGAACTCGAAACTCTAAAAGACTAGACTCTAAGACCAGCAACTAACCCTAATTTTTTTGTGGCTTTTTCGTGGACTATAGGTATGAAGAAAAGACTCGATCTAAACTACGAAAAACTATAAAATCTCACCGAGCAACCTGGAAATCTGATACCACTTGATAGAGGCAGGGGTGTCCCGATCTTTCGATGAGATGATAACTATCGATTTGGTGAAGATGACTTTGACGATCCGACTACATAAGTGCCCGACGTTGCGCCTTAGCAATCGCTAGACCAACTCCGAGAGGTTATTGACCACGCCGGAGCACAATCAACCTGACCACGAAGGTCTATTCCTGCAAGCAATCGAAGAACAAGCAAGAATATGATAAAAGCAATCTGAATATTGCGAGTATATATGAAGTATTGATAAAGGTGGGGATCCGTAAGCGGTCTTGGTCTGGTGCAGCGCAATGACTAACTTTTAACTAAACAAATCCCCCCAAAGTCTAAACGGTGCCCTAAGGGTTGTATATATGGAGGAAGAGGGGGGAAATTCGTGGCCCTTGGTAGAGGGGTCCGAAATCAACCCTATCTCTTGTTTCCGCACACATACGGACTCTAAAAATAGCCTATACTTATGTATTTCGAAATTACAAGGGCCTGGCCCAATAATAAGGTGACGCAGCACCTAGAATAGCCTCGGGACGAAATTTATGAAGTGGCATCTTGTATATTTCCTCCAAGGCTTCATGCACCCATTATGGTGGCTTCAAAGTCCTGAAATCATCACTTGTAACTCCGTTCTTGTTCCCCTTGCGCATGCCATCATCTCCATGCTTGTTCTTGCTCCAATGTTCATCCTTCTCCAAGCTAGGCCCTTCATTTGTAAGCAAAACAAATGTATCCAATTTATGCAGCATCATATTCTCATGAACATTAGAATCATTACCAAGAAACGAAAGTACCTGATAATTTATTTGGCGTGCGCGAGCTCTAGTAATTGGTCCCGTATATGTAGCAGTAGGGGCTGTGGGTGTAACAATGGTATTGATGTCCTCATCACAATGGTTAGCGCACACAAAGTGTCCATCATGTAAGAATGAGTCCGTGCGTCAAGATTGGTCGTGACAAAGCGCATGAAGCTTATAAAGATGATCTAGAATGAGATGCAAAGCATTCATGGGAGGAAATGCAATCATTGTGCACACAAATGTGTTGTAAGTATGATCAATGCAACCACGGTGCAAAATGATGTCATAGTGAGACGGTTTATCAGTAGCATGAATATGGCAATGGATGCTCAACATGTGTATGTTATCTTGCAATTGATGGTGGACAATATGATCATGATGTATGAATATGCCATCAAGGAAGATCACAACAAATTTGCTAAGGAAGTGAACAAGCTCAAATATCATGGATGTCATGGAAATAGATGCAACAAGGCAAGCATAATGTGAGTCAATCCATGCATAGGGTGCAAA
>NW_025228308.1:32426-33582 GCF_018294505.1 Triticum aestivum | reverse complement strand
AAATATGGAGGTGGTGGTACAAAAAGTCAAAGGAGTGTTGATGTACCCAAGCTCGATGTCGTGGCATGAGTGAAGTTCCGAAGGTGCATCCAAGAAGTGAGAGCGCTCCTCAATGTGAAGGTCCATAGAGCCCATCGCCAATGTCTCTCCTCCATTCGCGAGATGTATCATGTAGAGAACAAGAAGGAAACAACAATGAAAGAGTGGCCCATCCAATATGCGTACTTGAGGATGGCTCAAAGGGAAAGAGTTCACCTTTATGACAATGTCGAAAATGTTGGTGTAGCACATCGTGTACGCCTTCACATGACTAAGTTGTCTTGTCATGGTACCACCTTGTGAATCCTTCCAAATGAAAGAACATGACAAACACTCGGAAAAACAAATGAGGTTAGCGAAAGTGCAAAACCTATCATTCGTGTGGTAAGATACCAAACAAGTGTATGCATCATGCTCATCATAAGAAAGGTCAAGGGAGTATTGCATAGTATGGAGGCATATGAACAACCAAATGCAATAGGCTCAATCAAACAAGCATGCATCACAAGTAATATGTCAAAGTCTCCAAGATCAATAAGCATAGTATGGTTGCACTCGATACAAGTGGATATGAGAGTGGCAACTAATGGACACAAGAGACAATGATCAAGATATATCAAGTGAGAGGCATGAGCATATATGTCATCAACCCAAGAAAGCAAGTAATAGTGGAACATGGGTGATGCAACATAGCAAGCAATTATAGCGAACAAGTCAAGCATGCTAGTAGTGCGAAGATGCAACATACTAGAGGGAATAATGGCAAGCATGTCATGTGTGCAAATAGTGGGCATGAATAATGCACATGACATATCACAAGCATGAAAGCAAGATATGAGTAGAATGGCATGAATGTATGGGCGAGAGGCCATATGTAAATAGCAATGGGTCATCATGACTCTCCCAACACAACAAGCATCGATAGCATGGGGCACATGATAAACATGGCAATAGCAACAAGGATCTCCACCAAGCATGCAAATACACATAGGGTCAATCATGGGTAGATGCAAGCAAGTGTCACAATTGCATGGCAAAGGCATAGAAGCAAGTATAACATGCAAAGTGAACATGGTAAAATGAGCATAAGGGGACAAATGGTAAATAGCCAATAGCC
>NW_025228308.1:25753-31224 GCF_018294505.1 Triticum aestivum | reverse complement strand
GTGATGGTGGTCGCCATGTAGATGTGGACGAGGACGATTTGCACTTGCATCACTTTTGCGCTTCGAAGACTTGTGTCTTGAATTTCGCCGCCTTGAAGATGACGAAGGGGAAGAAGACTTGATCAAGGCTCTAATCTCCTCCATCCTTGCATCTTGCTCCTCTTTATGTGCGGAAAGCTTCTTGTCGATGTAGTCCCTTCTCCTTGCTTCGGAGTGACGAATGTCGATGGAGATGTTCTCGATGCGCTCTCGCAATCTTGATTGTGCGCCTTGCATTTGTCGTTGTAGACCGAAGATGGACGCTTTGGTGATGTAGTTGTTCACGCCGTCGTTGTTGTCTTAGACCGGAGAGGAAATGCCTTGCCTATCCATCACAAGACTCAAGCAAATATGAGTGGGAGAAAGAGAAGAACTTATACCAATGAACCTTGACCGATGTTGATAATGAATCAAGTTCACTCAAATGCGGACAATGAAATAGCACTATTGGTACCAATCCTTGTCGGTTCTCACACCTACACAAGTAAAGCTTATGGAGGAGCTCGGTGAGGATAGTGGCACAAAAATTCAATGCAAAATGTTAGCAAGAGTCAATAATGTTGAAAGAGGTTCACAAATTCGCAAGCAAGACAAGTAGACCAATAGCAATGTGGCACACGGAAACACACACACGGATAGATAAATGGGGTCGTGCAACCAAGGAATGAGCACAAAATGTGGAATCCACGGAAAACGCTCGTGTTGCACAACTCAAGAGAGACGCTAGCATGATTGCTCAATAGGCAGATACGACACTTGTGCACAACCTATAAGATGCAAAATGGATAAACTTTCTATCCCAAGTATGCTATGTATGGTTCCCGGTGTTTCTCTCAAGATGATCCAAGATGATCGGATATGACAAGCTTATATGCAATGTGGTATGATGCTATGGCACTTGCTTACAAGCTTCTTTGCTCTCTCTTTTTCTTTTGCTTAAAAGCTTTATTTCTTTTTTTTCTCTATGGCTACTTTTGCACAATGCACAAACCAAGATAGCAATTATGTATATGCGGGAACAAACTTGTGACACAAGATATGATACCAATATATGCACCACGATGATATGGTATGTATGCTATGGGAAGTATGATCACTAATGTGCATAAGTAATGTTTTCGGCAATACTCAAATGGCTAGTCTCGATAGGCAAGTAACGCAAAATGGGCTAGGGGTTAACAATGCAATGGCAAGGGGAATATACAATGGAGGGATACCACGATACCAAGATGATATGGAGGTTACTGTCCTTGGCGATGATGAGTGGCGGTGTTCTTGATGTAGATACCAAGATGATGGAGTCTCGTCCCTAAGTAGCCGAAACACCTTAGGAAACAGAAAAACCGCGAACTCAAAATCTCAAACATCAAATGTCAAAATGGTTATACACGTGTCAGAGTTGAAGTTGCCGTCCCTAAGTAGCCGAAACACCTCAGGAGACACAAGCCACGACTCAAACAATATTGGGTTAGGTTTGGGTGGTGGAAATGTATGGCGGGCACGTCTATGCGGAAGTGGTGGTGGTGGTTGATGAAGAAGCAATTGTCCCTAAGTAGCCGAAACACCTTAGGAGACTCGAATCACTACTCAAGCAACCACTAATGTTAAGGGCTAGGTTGAGCTTGTTTGAGTTGATCAAGATGGGTTAGGTTGCGGTGATCGTTGGTGGTAATGCGGATGATATGGTGGACAGCCTAGGCAAACTTTCCAAATTTTGGAAACTTTGATGGAGTCAAATGGTGTTGGAACCTACCTAGATGGATGGGGGATGTCAATAGCTACTCAACCAGCTAAAGAACGCGAAAATCGGACTCCGGATGTGGAAGTCATGTTGAAAATGGTGAAACTCGGAATGTTGAAACTGGCATGGGCGGTAGTACCGCTTGGGGGGCGGTAGTACCGCTTGTGGTGCTCAGCGGTAGTACCGCTTGGATGGGCGGTAGTACCACTCGTGTCGGGATTCTTCGCAGATTGAATCGGGGCGCGATTTTGGGGCGGAAATTGATGATTTCGGAGGCAAAATTGGAGAGATTTCGTGGATGGGAAGTGGGGAAACTTGGGGGAAAGCTAGATCCACTTGAAACCAAGCAAATCCATGGATCAAAATCAACAAAACATCATCAAACCAACAAATCACGAAAAATATTGGGGCTATTTTTGGTGGGGATTTTCGGATTTAGGACGAAAACAACAAAATCAAGCTAGAAAACACTGGGTAGGGGCTCCAAAAATGTGATCAACGTCGCTCTGATACCACGATGATGTAGGGTGGAACCCTATGGTGAAGATCTTTCACGTTTGGAGTGGATCCTATGGGGAATCACGAAGAACACGCGGAAGAACTCGAGGGAAAACACGGGAAGAACAAGAGAAATCACTAAACCGACACGGAATCGATCACACGAGTGCTAGATCACCGAAAGCATGAGATAACACATGATCCAAAATCCAAAGGTAACGATACAAAGGGAACTGTGCTTCTCCGTAAGGAGGTCTTGATTGTCTACCCTTGAATGGGTCTTGAATCTGCTTGGGGGATCTTCTCCGAAGAGGTCGTGAACTCCGAGGAGAAGTAACCAAGTGGATGAGCATGGCTCTCACACAAAATATGAGCTAAACCAATGCTAACCCTAACTAGGAGGAGGTGGAGGAGTATATATAGTCTAGAGCCATGAAAGGGTAAGTGAGGGCGAAGGCGTACATGGGCTCGGCCCAATACTGTGTGCGCAGACAGGCCGGTGGTACCGGTCACGAGGGCGGTTGTACCGCTGGTTACTCATGCAGGGCGGAAGTACCGGATGAGGAAGGCGGTACTACCGCTGGGAGGTCAGGCGCAGGCTTCCGGAGATGGATGTCGGAGGAGCCAGCGGTTGTACCGGTTGTCGGGGCGGTAGTACCGGTCATTTGGTAATTACCGGTACATCCGGTGCAGTACCGGCCTTGCACCGCTCGATCACAGAAGGTGGACCGGTTGTTGGGACGTAGTCAACCGGTTGTTCCGGTTGGGTGGCCTCAGCAGTAGTACCGCTTGGAGAGGGCGGTAGTACCGCTCGTTTTGGAGCGGCCAGGTTCTCTTCCTCCTTCTCTTCCATGCTTGGCCTTGGTCCTTGGATTATACATGGTCGTCTCGGTTGTACCTGAGTATATGCAAGATCCATGCATGAGGTAGTAGCCATGACTCATATGTAGAAAGTGAAGGTTCAGAGAGGAGCGAGTTCACCTTGTGTCCAATGGTGTATATTCGAGGTCTCGTCATATGTCCTCTTGGGGCTTGGAGAGTAGTCGGAGTGTACATGGGGATGAATCTGGGATGCTCCGCATCACTTAACCTATAAAAGGAGGCCCATGGCAACAGTTCAAGAGGTTGGAAAGTTACACCACTCGCACCCCCATACGCGCGTACAACCATCGCCCTGAGGCAACCCTTGCTAGGCAAGTGTACTACGCACCACCAAGACTTTTCCACCATCAATCCACCAAAGCAGGCGCAGGGTTTTACGCCTCGCGGCGGCCCGAACCTAGGTAAAACTGCCTGTGTGATCTCTGCTACACTGCTCCACGTTGGTCTGCTCTTTGTGCAATGCGACGTCCCCCTGCCGAACCAGCAAGGGGCCGCCCTTGCCCCATAGGTGGCCATGGTTTCTCGCGACATCTTTGGCGCGTCAGGTCGGGGGCTCGCTTGTGTGCACCTGAAGACGCGAGCGGCGCGTCACCTTTGTCGCCATCTGCATCTTTAGCGATGCCGTCGACCGTGGCACCGCAAGGACGCAAAAGCAAAGAGGGGTCGTCCCCACGCCACGTTGTTGGTCTTCACGCCTTGTCGTGGCTACGGCTACAGCAATGATCTCCACTAATGGCAAGAGACCCGTCCTTGCGATCCGCATGGTGTACTGATGAGGACATCAATACCATTGTTACACCCACAGCCCCTACTACTACATATATTGGACCAATTACTAGAGCTCGCGCACGCCAAATAAATAATCAGGTACTTTTGTTTCTTGGTAATGATTCTAATGTTCATGAGAATATGATGCTGCTTGAATTGGATACATTTGTTTTGCTTACAAATGAAGGGCCTAGCTTGGAGAAGGATGAACATTGGAGCAAGAACAAGCATGGAGATGATGGCATGCGCAAGGGGAACAAGAACGGAGTTACAAGTGATGATTTCAGGACTTTGAAGACACCATAGTGGGTGCATGAAGCCTTGGACGAAATATACAAGATGCCACTTCATAAATTTCATCCCGAGGCTATTCTAGGTGCTGCGTCACCTTATTATTGGGCCATGCCCATGTAATTTCGAAATACATAAGTATAGGCTATTTTTAGAGTCCGTTTGTGTGGGGAAACAAGAGATAGGGTTGATTTCAGACCCCTCCACCAAGGGCCACGAAATTCCCCCCTCTTCCTCCATATATACAGCCCTTAGGGCACCGTTTAGACTTTGGGTTTTGTTTAGATTAAAAGTTCGCCATAGCTGCAACTTCGCGTACTTCGTTTGTGTTGAACGACCAGACAAAGGCGTCACAGAACCCCACCTTGATCAATAAAGCTTTCATTTTATATTCGCAATATCCAGATTGCAATCTCAGTTTCTTGCTTGTTCTTCGTTTGCTCGCAGGAAACAGACCATCGTGGTCAGGTTGATCGTGCTCCGGCGTGGTCAATAACCTCTCGGAGTTGGTTTAGCGATTGCTAAGGCGCGACGTCCTCGCACGTTCGTAGTCGGATCGTCAAAGTCGACTTCCACCCAAGCGATATCCATCATCTCATCAAAAGACGGGACACCTTTGCCTCTATCAAGTGGTATCAGATTTCCAGGTTGCTCGGTGAGATTTTACAGTTTTTCGTAGTTTAGCTCGAGTCGGTTCTTCATACCTACAGTCCATGAAAAAGCCACAAAAAAATTAGGGTTAGTTCATCATATCCGAACCAATCTGAGTCTTTGCATAATCTTTTTAGGGTTTTACTTTGTTGAATTTGCGGTTGCATCGTCGTGTCTAGTTGCTGGTCTTAGCGTCTAGTCCTTTAGAGTTTCGAGTTCTGTCACAGTTTGTCACGCCACCGCCACACCATCTTCATCGTTGTTGCCATATACCACCACCGCTGCCATATCCCACCAACGTTGCCTTATACCACCACCGCTGCCATATCCGACCAACGCTGCCATATACCACCGATCCATATCCATATACCACCATCGCTATCATATACCACCACCGCTGCCATATCCTACCACCATATATCCACCACCAATCCGAGTTCTTTTCGTATTAGGTTTGTTTCCGAGATCCATCTAATTTCCGATTCGTGTTTCCTTGCCTGAGTAGGTTTCGAAAAAAAATTGGGGGTCTCCAAACTGCCTGGGGGTCTCCAAATTGGTCCAGGCTGGAGACCCCCCGGGTGCATCCACGACACGACGTGAC
>NW_025228308.1:24650-25377 GCF_018294505.1 Triticum aestivum | reverse complement strand
AGCACATGAGGCATTAATTCAAATGGAAGGAAAGTTACATGCCGCTCATTAATTAATTTATATTAATTTAATTGTGCCAAGAGTGTTCACGTGAGGCCCGAGACAGGCGACTGGCGACGTACGAAGCGGAGGCAATCTCGTTTTCCCCCGGATACGGTGGCAATCTGTTGATATTTATTCAACAGAGCTTTGACCTCCTTGGAGAGTAACTACTATTGTATACAGGGCTGCTAGCTCTGCACGGGGGAAACATTTGAGGGGGACTGGGGGAAGTTCACTCTCACAGTCATACTCATCGGGGGATTCAGGACACAACAACCTGGCAAGCTGCTGAACATCTTGAGGGGAGAGCTTGCCAGAGTCCGGATGCAGCACAAACAAGGCGGCAGGCCCTAGCATCGCCCTACATGACATGAGAAGCTTTACTTGAGCGTCTGGGTTGGGGTGACATGCTGCGGTGGCGGCAGCCAAGTAGGCTTCCTCAAGACTGGTGTCCCGTGGGCCTTGAGAATGAACTCTGCAAAGTAGGTCAGCAGCTGGTGCGTTCCTCAGTACACCTCCCCCCATTGCAAAGACGGTGGCAGCATGAGCGGGAGGATCAAGGTTGGGATCGGCGAGCACAAGGTTGGTGATAGAGGCAAAGGTGTCCCGTCTTTCGATGAGATGATGGATATCGCTTTGGTGGAAGTCGACTTTGACGATCTGACTACGAACGTGCGAGGACGTC
>NW_025228308.1:22297-22623 GCF_018294505.1 Triticum aestivum | reverse complement strand
TTGACTTTTAATATGTTTCAAAGATTCATGATCAGAATGTATAACAAATTCTTTGGGCCATAAATAATGTTGCCATGTTTCTAAAGTCCGAACAAGAGCATATAATTCTTTATCATAAGTAGAATAATTCAGACTAGGCCCACTCAATTTTTCAGAAAAGTATGCAACAGGTTTGCCATCTTGTAATAACACACCTCCTAATCCAATTCCACTAGCATCACATTCAAGCTCAAAAGTCTTATTAAAATCAGGATGTTGGAGTAAAGGAGCATGTGTCAACTTATCTTTCAATACCGTGAAGGCTTCTTCCTGTGCGGTACCCCAAA
>NW_025228308.1:0-22287 GCF_018294505.1 Triticum aestivum | reverse complement strand
TTCTTTGTAAGCTCATTGAGAGGTGCAGCAATGGTGCTGAAATCTCTCACAAAACGCCTATAGAATCCAGCGAGGCCAAGAAAACTCCTCACTTGTGTGACCGTTTTGGGCTGCGGCCAACTCTCAATAGCTTCAATCTTGGCTTTATCAACTTCAATTCCCTGTGGAGTAACAACATAGCCAAGAAAAGATACTCGGTCGGTGCAAAAGGTGCACTTCCCAAGGTTACCAAACAAACGTGCATCATGTAGTGCAATAAAAACAGCACGTAAATGTTCCAAATGTTCCTCCAAAGATCTGCTATGAATCAATATGTCATCAAAGTAAACCACCACAAATCGTCCAATGAAAGCACGTAAAACTTCGTTCATTAATCTCATGAAAGTACTAGGTGCATTAGTTAACCCAAAAGGCATGACTAACCACTCATATAATCCAAACTTAGTTTTAAATGCTGTTTTCCATTCATCTCCCAATTTCATACGAATTTGATGGTAGCCACTACGCAAATCAACTTTGGAGAATATTGTACGGCCACTCAATTCATCAAGCATATCATCTAGCCTAGGAATAGGATGACGATAACGAATAGTAATATTATTAATGCCTCTACAATCAACACACATAGGTGATGTACCATCCTTTTTCGGCACTAGAATAATAGGAACAGCACAAGGACTAAGGGATTCGTGTATATAACCTTTGTCGAGAAGCTCTTGTACTTGACGCATAATCTCCTTCGTCTCCTTTGGATTGGTACGGTATGGTGCACGGTTTGGCAGTGAAGCACCGGGAATTAAGTCAATCTGATGCTCAATCCCTCGAATAGGCGGTAATCCTGGTGGCACGTCTTGTGGAAAAACGTCAGCGAACTCCTGCAAAATGTTAGTGACAGCAGGAGGCAAAGAGGAAGGCACGTCCTCGAATGAAAATAATGCCTCTTTGCACACAAAAGCATAGCAAACAGATTTGCTGAAATCTAGCTCATCAATATCAGATTTGGTGGCAAATAAACATGCACTTTTCAATTTAATTTCAGAAGCAACACTAGATGGCTTATTATTAGGCTTCATTTGTTGCTCAAATTCTTTTGCCACAATCTGATTTTCACTCTTATTCTTCTCCTGTTGTGCTTTATTAGCTCTATTAATATCATCTTTCAAAATGGAATCAGGAGTCATAGGAAGCAAAGTAATATTTTTATCCTTATGAACAAGAGTATAGTGATTGTTTCTACCATGGTGTACAAAATTTTTATCAAATTGCCATGGTCTACCAAGTAATAAGGAACATGCTTGCATAGGTACCACATCACAATCAACATAATCAGCATATGTAGAGATACTTCAACTGCACCAGCACCTCCATCCGGTGCCACCTCCAGCCGTGATACAAGAAAACAGGCACAACCACCATTATCTGCCAAGAGCGCACCTGCGGGGCCTGCACAGCGTTCTTCTTCTTCCATGGCATCAACAGGGCACACAAGTGATATTATTTGTCGTCGTTGTAAGGGAGGAGGTCATTATGCGAGGGAATGCAAATCTCCGCGTGTGATGATTGCTACCGCGGATGGTGGATATGAGTCCGCTAGTGACTATGATGAGGAGACATTGGCCCTTATTACACGTGAAGAACATGGTGGAGATGATTCTGATCATGAGACGCAATACATGGCTCCTGAAGACGCTGACAGGTATGAATGTTTAGTTGCTCAACGTGTTTTGAGTGTGCAGGTCACACAAGCTGAGCAAAATCAGAGGCACAATTTGTTCCATACCATGGGAGTTGTGAAGGAACGTTCTGTGCGCGTCATAATAGACGGAGGGAGCTGCAACAACTTGGCTAGCATGGAGATGGTGGAGAAGCTTTCTCTCACCACAAGACCACATCCACATCCTTACTACATCCAATGGTTCAACAACAGCGGCAAGGTTAAGGTAACACGTACTGTTCGTGTGCATTTTAGTATCTCTACATATGCTGATTATGTTGATTGTGATGTGGTACCTATGCAAGCATGTTCCTTATTACTTGGTAGACCATGGCAATTTGATAAAAATTCTGTACACCATGGTAGAAACAATCACTATACTCTTGTTCATAAGGATAAAAATATTACTTTGTTTCCTATGACTCCTGATTCCATTTTGAAAGATGATATTAATAGAGCTAATAAAGCAAAACAGGAGAAGAATAAGAGTGAAAATCAGATTGTGGCAAAAGAATTTGAGCAACAAATGAAGCCTAATAATAAACCATCTAGTGTTGCTTCTGAAATTAAATTGAAAAGTGCATGTTTATTTGCCACCAAATCTGATATTGATGAGCTAGATTTCAGCAAATCTGTTTGCTATGCTTTTGTGTGCAAAGAGGCATTATTTTCATTCGAGGACGTGCCTTCCTCTTTGCCTCCTGCTGTCACTAACATTTTGCAGGAGTTCGCTGACGTCTTTCCACAAGACGTGCCACCGGGATTACCGCCTATTCGAGGGATTGAGCATCAGATTGACTTAATTCCTGGTGCTTCACTGCCAAACCGTGCACCATACCGTACCAATCCAAAGGAGACGAAGGAGATTATGCGTCAAGTACAAGAGCTTCTCGACAAAGGTTATATACGCGAATCCCTTAGTCCTTGTGCTGTTCCTATTATTCTAGTGCCGAAAAAGGATGGTACATCACGTATGTGTGTTGATTGTAGAGGCATTAATAATATTACTATTCGTTATCGTCATCCTATTCCTAGGCTAGATGATATGCTTGATGAATTGAGTGGCTCTACAATATTCTCCAAAGTTGATTTGCGTAGTGGCTACCATCAAATTCGTATGAAATTGGGAGATGAATGGAAAACAGCATTTAAAACTAAGTTTGGATTATATGAGTGGTTAGTCATGCCTTTTGGGTTAACTAATGCACCTAGTACTTTCATGAGGTTAATGAACGAAGTTTTACGTGCTTTCATTGGACGATTTGTGGTAGTTTACTTTGATGACATATTGATTTATAGCAGATCTTTGGAAGAACATTTGGAACATTTACGTGCTGTTTTTATTGCTCTACGTGATGCACGTTTGTTTGGTAACCTTGGGAAGTGCACCTTTTGCACCGACCGAGTATCTTTTCTTGGCTATGTTGTTACTCCACAGGGAATTGAAGTTGATAAAGCCAAGATTGAAGCTATTGAGAGTTGGCCGCAGCCCAAAACGGTCACACAAGTGAGGAGTTTTCTTGGCCTCGCTGGATTCTATAGGCGTTTTGTGAGAGATTTCAGCACCATTGCTGCACCTCTCAATGAGCTTACAAAGAAAGATGTGTCTTTTCTTTAGGGTACCGCTGATAGAGGCGGAGGTGTCCCGTCTTTCGATGAGATGGTGGATTTCGCTTTGGTGGAAGTCGACTTTGACGATCCGACTACGAACGTGCGAGGACGTCGCGCCTTAGCAATCGCTAAACCAACTCCGAGAGGTTATTGACCACGCCGGAGCACGATCAACCTGACCACGAGGGTCTGTTTCCTGCGAGCAAACGAAGAACAAGCAAGAAACTAAGATTGCAATCTGGATATTGCGAATATAAGATGAAAGCTTTATTGATCAAGGTGGGGTTCTGTGACGCCTTTGTCTGGTCGTTGAACACAAACGAAGTACGCGAAGTTGCAGCTATGGCGAACTTTTAATCTAAACAAAACCCAAAGTCTAAACGATGCCCTAAGGGCTGTATATATGGAGGAAGAGGGGGGAATTTCGTGGCCCTTGGTGGAGGGGTCCGAAATCAACCCTATCTCTTGTTTCCCCACACATACGGACTCTAAAAATAGCCTATACTTATGTATTTCGAATTACATGGGCCTGGCCCAATAATAAGGTGACGCAGCACCTAAAATAGCCTCGGGACGAAATTTATGAAGTGGCATCTTGTATATTTCGTCCAAGGCTTCATGCACCCATTATGGTGGCTTCAAAGTCCTGAAATCATCACTTGTAACTCCGTTCTTGTTCCCCTTGCGCATGCCATCATCTCCATGCATGTTCTTGCTCCAATGTTCATCCTTCTCCAAGCTAGGCCCTTCATTTGTAAGCAAAACAAATGTATCCAATTTAGGCAGCATCATATTCTCATGAACATTAGAATCATTACCAAGAAACGAAAGTACCTGGTAATTTAGTTGGCGTGCACGAGCTCTAGTAATTGGTCCAGTATGTATAGCAGCAGGGGCTGTGGGTGTAACAATTGTATTGATGTCCTCATCACACTAGATGGTTTATTATTAGGTTTCATTTGTTGCTCAAATTCTTTTGCCACAATCTTATTTTCACTCTTATTCGTCTCCTGTTTTGCTTTATTAGCTCTATTAATATCATCTTTCAAAATGGAATCAGGAGTCATAGGAAGCAAAGTAATATTTTTATCCTTATGAACAAGAGTATAGTGATTGTTTCTACCATGGTGTACAGAATTTTTATCAAATTGCCATGGTCTACCAAGTAATAAGGAACATGCTTGCATAGGTACCACATCACAATCAACATAATCAGCATATGTAGAGATACTAAAATGCACACGAACAGTACGTGTTACCTTAACCTTGCCGCTGTTGTTGAACCATTGGATGTAGTAAGGATGTGGATGTGGTCTTGTGGTGAGAGAAAGCTTCTCCACCATCTCCATGCTAGCCAAGTTGTTGCAGCTCCCTCCGTCTATGATGACGCGCATAGAACGTTCCTTCACAACTCCCTTGGTATGGAACAAATTGTGCCTCTGATTTTGCTCAGCTTGTGTGACCTGCACACTCAAAACACGTTGAGCAACTAAACATTCATACCTGTCAGCGTCTTCAGGAGCCATGTATTGCGTCTCATGATTAGAATCATCTCCACCATGTTCTTCACGTGTAATAAGAGCCAAAGTCTCCTCATCATAGTCACTAGCAGACTCATATCCACCATCCGCGGTAGCAATCATCACACGCGGAGATTTGCATTCTCTCGCATAATGACCTCCTCCCTTACAACGACGACAAATAATATCACTTGTGTGCCCTGTTGATGCCATGGAAGAAGAAGAACGATGTGCAGGCCCCGCAGGTGCGCTCTTGGCAGATAATGGTGGTTGTGCCTGTTTTCTTGTATCACGGCTGGAGGTGGCACCGGATGGAGGTGCTGGTGTAGTTGAAGTAGAAGATGCACGTGGTGTCCATGATGAAGGTCGGCCTGCAGAAAAGTTAGTTCGCCCCAATGCTTGTCGATCCTGCACTTCACGTTCAGCTTTACAAGCAAGATGGAATAAACGAGTGATATTAGTATACTCCTTATAGTCTAGAATGGTCTGAATCTCTCTATTTAATCCACCCAGAAAACGTGCAAACATAGCTTCAATCTCCTCAACAATACCACATCTAATCATGCCAGTTTGTAATTCCTGATAATATTCTTCTACAGAATTTTTCCCTTGTCTTAAACGCTGCAATTTTTGAAGCAATTCACGTTGATAATATGGTGGAACCCAACGCGTACGCATAGCAGTTTTCAAAGAAGCCCAAGTAGTTGGAATAGGATATAATCTACAATGTTCAGACCACCATACACATGCAAAACTAGTGAAAGCACAAACGGCAGCAGCAACTCGTCTCTCCTCAGGATATTGTAAACATGTAAATCGTTGTTCAGTTTCTAACTCCCAAGTAAGATATATATCAGGAACATATCTACCCTCAAATGGTGGAATATTCAATTTCAGTTTAGGAATATGGACATCATCTCGTACCTGAGGTGGTGGTGCAGGCCTACCATTACGAATATATACTTGAGGTCGACCTGCTGGTGGTGGTACAGGTGGCTGCATGTAGTGTTGATTTTGATCAACCTCATCCTCATAATCTCCCACATAATCATCCTCCTCCGCATCAGCAGCAGGAGCCACAGAAGTATCAACAGCAGCACCAACAGTTTGGCCAAACGCAAGAGGAACACGGCTTGCTCGGCGGAGGTCTGCTTCGCGACGTGGAGGTAGTCGTTGTTGTTGTTGTTGGAGAGGTGCGTTAGGTGCAGCGGGTGGAGGTGGTGGAAGACGCGCGAGCAATTCATTAAACTTGTTATAGAGCTTTGTTTCGAACGTCTTCTCAAGGCCAGTGATCTTCTCCATGGCCTCTTCAAAATTGTTCAGCACATCTTGCACCTGTTCAGTCATCATTTGCTGAAACTTATCATAAAGCTCCTTGTTCGATAAATTCTCCCAGTCAATCTCGTCGGCTTGTGATCCTGGCATGGTTAGAAGCAATAGAAACACACAAGAATATGATCCTACAGACTACTAAGAAGTGGTGGTGGTGTATCACAAATCCGTCAAGCAAATCTCAAATTCTTACCAGTTCTTACCCAGCAGCAGGCGGTGATCGGCAACCGTTGTAGTCAAAAACTCTCAAAGCTTGGATAGAGCGATTACCAGGGAGAGTCAAACACACGACGTAGATGTATGTGGAGCTGGGAAGGCTTATAGTATGGTAGCAAAAAGGGTCAGCAATAATCAATTCAGAGATGCAAAGCTGAATAAACGCTCAACGACGGTACTGTGCTGGTCCCAGGCTAGACTGTGCTAGAGACGCGAGCCTAGAACACCAACAAAATCACGGCGCGGCACGTAAACAAGGGAAAAGCACACTCTGAATTTTTTTTTGCGCTGTTCTTTTTTTTGCGCTGTTCTTTTTTTTTTGCGAAAAATCACTATAATGGCGAGTGTCTCAAAACTCTTCTTAGCTCAAACTGACAGGATGGGCACGAAATTTTTTTCGTCCAATTTTTTTTTTTGACTGCCCGGACCCAAAAACTGGAAACGGGTCAAAAAAAACTTCCTATAATGGCACCTGTCTCAAAACACTCAGAAACACCTAAAAATAGGATAGCCAGAAATTTTTTCGAAAAATGCGTTTTCGAAAAATTTTGGGCCTAAACGGAGCGTGGCTACCCGACTCTTTTTTTTCGAAACCTACTCCGGCAAGGAAACACGAATCGGAAACTAGATGGATCTCGAAAACAACCCTAATAATCAAGGAACTCGGATTGGTGGTGGATATATGGTGGTGGTATATGGCAGCGGTGGTGGTAGTATATGGATATGGATCGGTGGTGGAATATGGACACGGATTGGTGGTGGTATATGGATACGGATTCGGAGCGGTGGTGGTAGATGGCAGGGGCGATGATGATGGTGCGGCGGCGGCGTGACAACTTATGACCAGAACTCGAAACTCTAAAAGACTAGACTCTAAGACCAGCAACTAGACACGACGATGCAACCACAAATTCAACAAAGCAAAACCCTAAAAAGATTATGCAAAGGCTCAGATTGGTTCGGATATGATGAACTAACCCTAATTTTTTTTTTCGTGGACTGTAGGTATGAAGAACAGACTCGATCTAAACTACGAAAAACTGTAAAATCTCACCGAGCAACCTGGAAATCTGATACCACTTGATAGAGGCAAAGGTGTCCCGTCTTTCAATGAGATGATGGATATCGCT
Source organism: Triticum aestivum (assembly GCF_018294505.1). Lineage (NCBI taxonomy): Eukaryota > Viridiplantae > Streptophyta > Magnoliopsida > Poales > Poaceae > Triticum > Triticum aestivum. The sequence goes on along the minus strand of NW_025228308.1, from coordinate 14,764 downwards.
TTGGTGGAAGTCGACTTTGACGATCCGACTACGAACGTGCGAGGACGTCGCGCCTTAGCAATCGCTAAACCAACTTCGAGAGGTTATTGACCACGCCGGAGCACGATCAACCTGACCACGAGGGTCTGTTTCCTGCGAGCAAACGAAGAACAAGCAAGAAACTAAGATTGCAATCTGGATATTGCGAATATAAGATGAAAGCTTTATTGATCAAGGTGGGGTTCTGTGACGCCTTTGTCTGGTCGTTGAACACAAACGAAGTACGCGAAGTTGCAGCTATGGCGAACTTTTAATCTAAACAAAACCCAAAGTCTAAACGATGCCCTAAGGGCTGTATATATGGAGGAAGAGGGGGGAATTTCGTGGCCCTTGGTGGAGGGGTCCGAAATCAACCCTATCTCTTGTTTCCCCACACATACGGACTCTAAAAATAGCCTATACTTATGTATTTCGAATTACATGGGCCTGGCCCAATAATAAGGTGACGCAGCACCTAAAATAGCCTCGGGACGAAATTTATGAAGTGGCATCTTGTATATTTCGTCCAAGGCTTCATGCACCCATTATGGTGGCTTCAAAGTCCTGAAATCATCACTTGTAACTCCGTTCTTGTTCCCCTTGCGCATGCCATCATCTCCATGCATGTTCTTGCTCCAATGTTCATCCTTCTCCAAGCTAGGCCCTTCATTTGTAAGCAAAACAAATGTATCCAATTTAGGCAGCATCATATTCTCATGAACATTAGAATCATTACCAAGAAACGAAAGTACCTGGTAATTTAGTTGGCGTGCACGAGCTCTAGTAATTGGTCCAGTATGTATAGCAGCAGGGGCTGTGGGTGTAACAATTGTATTGATGTCCTCATCAGTTGGCATCAGCCTGGACCAGTCTGGAGACCCCCGGGCAGTTTTTAGGCCAAAATTTCGGCGACCAAAAATATTTTTTCCCTATCCTATTTTTAGGTTCCCACAAGTGTTTTGAGACATTCGCCATCATAGTGATTTTTTGTCGCACTTTTTCGTCGTCGTTGCCCTGATTTCTGAAAAAAAAAATGTCAAAAAATTTCATGCCCATCTTGTCAGTCCTGGGAAGAATTTTGAGACACTCGCCATTATAGTGATTTTTCGCAAAAAAAAAAGCAGAGTGAAAAAAAAGTTCTAGAGTGTGCTTTTCCCTTGTTTACGTGCAGCGCCGTGATTTTGTTAGTGTTCTAGGCTCGCGTCTCTAGCACGGTCTAGCGTAGGACCAGCACAGTACCGTCGTTGAGCGTTTATTCAACTTTGTATCTCTGAATTGATTATTGCTGACCATTTTTAAGCCTTCCCAGCTCCACATACATCTACGTCGTGTGTTTGACTCTCCCTGGTGATGAGGACATCAATACCATTGTTACACCCACAGCTCCTACTGCTACATATACGGGACCAATTACTAGAGCTCGCGCACGCCAATTAAATTATCAGGTACTTTCGTTTCTTGGTAATGATTCTAATGTTCATGAGAATATGATGCTGCCTAAATTGGATACATTTGTTTTGCTTACAAATGAAGGGCCTAGCTTGGAGAAGGATGAACATTGGAGCAAGAACAAGCATGGAGATGATGCCATGCGCAAGGGGAACAAGAACGGAGTTACAAGTGATGATTTCAGGACTTTGAAGCCACCATAATGGGTGCATGAAGCCATGGACGAAATATACAAGATGCCACTTCATAAATTTCGTCCCGAGGCTATTATAGGTGCTGCGTCACCTTTTTATTGGGCCAGGCCCATGTAATTTCGAAATACATAAGTATAGGCTCTTTTTAGAGTCCGTCTATGTGGGGAAACAAGAGATAGAGTTGATTTCGGAACCCTCCACCAAGGGCCACAAAATTCCCCCTCTCTTCCTCCATATATACAGCCCTTAGGGCACCGTTTAGACTTTGGGTTTTGTTTAGATTAAAAGTTCGCCATAGCTGCAACTTCGCGTACTTCGTTTGTGTTCAACGACCAGACAAAGGCGTCACAGAACCCCACCTTGATCAATAAAGCTTTCATCTTATATTCGCAATATCCAGATTGCAATCTTAGTTTCTTGCTTGTTCTTCGTTTGCTCGCAGGAAACAGACCCTCGTGGTCAGGTTGATCGTGCTCCGGCGTGGTCAATAACCTCTCGGAGTTGGTTTAGCGATTGCTAAGGCGCGACGTCCTCGCACGTTCGTAGTCGGATCGTCAAAGTCGACTTCCACCAAAGCGATATCCATCATCTCATCGAAAGACGGGACACCTTTGGCTCTATCACCTGGTAATCGCTCTATCCAAGCTTTGAGACTTTTGACTACAACGGTTGCCGATCACCACCTGCTGCTGGGTAAGAACTGGTAAGAATTTGAGATTTGCTTGAAGGATTTGTGACACACCACCACCACCACCACTTCCTAGTAGTCTGTAGAATCATATTCTTTTGTGTTTCTATTGCTGCTAACCATGCCAGGATCACAAGCCGACGAGATTGACTGGGAGAACATGACGAACAAGGATTTTCATGATAAGTTTCATCAAATGTTGGGGCAACAGGTGGAAGACGTGATGGCCAGTTTTGGAAAGGCATTGGAGAAGATGGATGACATTGAGAAGACAATTGACACCAAGTTGGACGCCAAGTTTGATGAATTACTCAAACGTCTCCCACAACCAGTTCTACGTTGCGATACAGTAGGGCGAGCACAGCGTGTTCCTATTGAGCCAGGACAAAATTCTGGTGCCGTTGCTACTGCTGTTGGTGCTTCTGTAGCTCCTGCTGTTACTGCAGAGGTGGAGGACTATTACGAGGATGAGGTTGATCACAATCAGAACTACGTGCAGCCACCAGCACCACCACCAGTAGGTCGACCTCAGGTATATGTTCGCAACGGTAGGCCTGTACCAACACCTCAGGTACGAGATAATGACCATATTCCTAAACTGAAATTGAATATTCCACCATTTGAGGGTAGACATGTTCCTGATATATATCTTACTTGGGAGTTAGAAACTGAACAACGTTTTACATGTTTGCAATATCCCGAGGAGAGACGGGTTGCTGCTGCTGTTTGTGCTTTCACTAGTTTTGCATGTGTATGGTGGTCTGAACATTGTAGATTATATCCTATTCTAGCTACTTGGGTTGCTTTGAAAACTGCTATGCGTACTCGTTGGGTTCCACCATATTATCAACGTGAATTGCTTCAAAAATTGCAGCGTTTAAGACAAGGAAAAAATTATGTAGAAGAATATTATTAGGAATTACAAACTGGCATGATTAGATGTGGGATTGTTGAAGAAAATGAAGCTATGCTTGCATGTTTTATGGGTGGATTAAATAGAGAGATTCAGACCATTCTAGAGTATAAGGAGTATACTAATATCACTCGTTTATTCCATCTTGCTTGTAAAGCTGAACGTGAAGTGCAGGATCGACAAGCATTGGCGCGAACTAACTTTTCTGCAGGTCGACCTTCATCATGGACACCACGTGCATCTTCTACTTCTACAACACCAGCACCTCCATCAGGTGCCACCTACAGCCGTGATACAAGAAAGCAGGCACAACCACCACTATCTGCCAAGAGCGCACCTGTTGGGCCTGCACAGAGCTCTTCTTCTTCCATGGCATCAACAGGGCACACAAGTGATATTATTTGTCGTCGTTGTTAGGGAAGATGTCATTATGCGTGAGAATGCAAATCTTAGCGTGTGATGATTGCTACTGAGGATGGTGGGTATGAGTCTGCTAGTGACTATGATGAGGAGACTTTGGCCCTTATTACACGTGAAGAACATGGTGCATATGATTCTGATCATGAGACGCAATACATGGCTCCTGAAGACGCTGACAGGTATGAATGTTTAGTTGCTCAACGTGTTTTGAGTGTGCAGGTCACACAAACTGAGCAAAATCAGAGGCATAATTTGTTCCATACAAACGGAGTTGTGAAGGAACGTTCTGTGCGCGTTATCATAGACGGAGGGAGCTGCAACAACTTGGCTAGCATGGAGATGGTGGAGAAGCTATCTCTCACCACAAGACCACATCCACATCCTTACTACATCCAATGGTTCAACAATAGCGGCAAGGTTAAGGTAACACGTACTATTCGTGTGCATTTTAGTATCTCTGCATATGCTGATTATGTTGATTGTGATGTGGTACCTATGCAAGCATGTTCCTTATTACTTGGTCAACCATGGCAATTTGATAAAAATTATGTCCACCATGGTAGAAAGAATCAGTATACTCTTGTTCATAAGGATAAAAATATTACTTTGCTTCCTATGACTCCTGATTCCATTTTGAAATATGATATTAATAGAGCTAATAAAGCAAAACAGGAGAAGAATAAGAGTGAAAATCAGATTGTGGCAAAAGAATTTGAGCAACAAATGAAGCCTAATAATAAACCATCTAGTGTTGCTTCTGAAATTAAATTGAAAAGTGCATGTTTACTTGCCACTCACTCTGAAATTGATGAGCTAGATTTTAGCAAATCTATTTGCTATGCTTTTGTGTGCAAAGAGCCATTATTTTCATTCGAGGACGTGCCTTCCTCTTTGCCCCCTGTTGTCACCAACATTTTGCAGGATTTCACTGACGTTTTCCCACAAGACGTGCCACCGGGTTTACCACCTATTCAAGGGATTGAACATCAAATTGACTTAATTCCCGGTGCATCGCTACCCAAACATGCACCATACCGTACCAATCCAGAGGAGACGAAGGAGATTATGCGTCAAGTACAAGAGCTTCTCGACAAAGGTTATATACGCGAATCCCTTAGTCCTTGTGCTGTTCCTATTATATTAGTGCCGAAAAAGGATGGTACATCGCGTATGTGTGTTGATTGTAGAGGCATTAATAATATTACTATTCATTATGGTCATCCTATTCCTAGGCTAGATGATATGCTTGATGAATTGAGTGGCTCTACAATATTCTCCAAAGTTGATTTGCGTAGTGGATACCATCAAATTCGTATGAAATTGGGGGATGAATGGAAAACAACATTTAAAACTAAGTTTGGATTATTTGAGTGGTTAGTCATGCCTTTTGGGTTAACTAATGCACCTAGTACTTTCATGAGATTAATGAACGATGTTTTATGTGCTTTCAGTGGACGATTTGTGGTAGTTTACTTTGATGACATATTGATTTATAGCAGAACTTTGGAGGAACATTTGGAACATTACGTGATGTTTTTATTGCTCTACGTGATGCACGTTTGTTTGGTAACCTTGGGAAGTGCACCTTTTGCACCGACCGAGTGTCTTTTCTTGGCTATGTTGTTACTCCACAGGGAATTGAAGCTGATAAAGCCAAGATTGAAGCTATTGAGAGTTGGCCGCAGCCCAAAACGGTCACACAAGTGAGGAGTTTTCTTGGCCTCGTTGGATTCTATAGGCGTTTTGTGAGAGATTTCAGCACCATTGCTGCACCTCTCAATGAGCTTACAAAGAAGGATGTGCCTTTTATTTGGGGTACCGCACAGGAACAAGCCTTCACGGTATTGAAAGATAAGTTGACACATGCTCCTTTACTCCAACTTCCTGATTTTAATAAGACTTTTGAGGTCGAATGTTATGCTAGTGGAATTGGATTAGGTGGTGTGTTATTACAAGATGGCAAACTTGTTGCGTATTTTTCTGAAAAATTGAGTGGGCCTAGTCTGAATTATTCTACTTATGATAAAGAATTATATGCTCTTGTTCGGACTTTAGAGACCTGGCAACATTATTTATGGCCCAAAGAATTTGTTATACATTCTGATCATGAATCTTTGAAACATATTAAAAGTCAGGCTAAACTGAATCGTAGACATGCTAAATGGGTTGAATTCATTGAGACTTTCCCTTATGTTATTAAACACAAGAAGGGTAAAGAAAATGTTATTGTTGATGCATTGTCTCGTCGCTATACTATGCTTTCACAACTTGTGATGAGGACATCAATACCATTGTTACACCCACAGCCCCTACTGCTACATATACTGGACCAATTACTAGAGCTCGCGCACGCCAATTAAATTATCAGGTACTTTCGTTTCTTGGTAATGATTCTAATGTTCATGAGAATATGATGCTGCCTAAATTGGATACATTTGTTTTGCTTACAAGTGAAGGGCCTAGCTTGGAGAAGGATGGACATTGGAGCAAGAACAAGCATGGAGATGATGCCATGCGCAAGGGGAACCAGAACGGAGTTACAAGTGATGATTTTAGGACTTTGAAGCCACCATAATAGGTGCATGAAGCCTTGGACGAAATATACAAGATGCCACTTCATAAATTTCGTCCCGAGGCTATTCTAGGTGCTGCGTCACCTTATTATTGGGCCAGGCCCATGTAATTTCGAAATACATAAGTATAGGCTATTTTTAGAGTCCGTATGTGTGGGGAAACAAGAGATAGGGTTGATTTCGGACCCCTCCACCAAGGGCCACGAAATTCCCCCCCCCCTCTTCCTCCATATATACAGCCCTTAGGGCGCCGTTTAGACTTTGGGTTTTGTTTAGATTAAAAGTTCGCCATAGCTGCAACTTCGCGTACTTCGTTTGTGTTCAACAACCAGACAAAGGCGTCACAGAACCCCACCTTGATCAATAAAGCTTTCATCTTATATTCGCAATATCCAGATTGCAATCTTAGTTTCTTGCTTGTTCTTCGTTTGCTCGCAGGAAACAGACCCTCGTGGTCAGGTTGATCGTGCTCCGGCATGGTCAATAACCACTCGGAGTTGGTTTAGCGATTGCTAAGGCGCGACGTCCTCGCACGTTCGTAGTCGGATCGTCAAAGTAGACTTCCACCAAAGCGATATCCATCATCTCATCGAAAGACGGGACACCTTAGCCTCTATCAAGTGGTATTCAAAATATTTGGTTTGGAGACCATCAAAGATCAATATGTGCATGATGCTGATTTTAAAGATGTATTGCAGAATTGTAAAGAAGGGAGAACATGGAACAAGTTTGTCGTTAATGATGGATTTGTGTTTCGTGCTAACAAGCTATGCATTCCAGCTAGCTCTGTTTGACTTTTGTTGTTGCAGGAGGCACGTGGAGGGGGATTAATGGGACACTTTGGTGTGAAGAAGACAGAGGACATACTTGCTACACATTTCTTTTGGCCAAAGATGAGACGGGATGTTGAGCGTTTTATTGCTCGCTGCACTACATGTTGAAAAGCTTAGTCACGACTCAATCATCATGGTTTATATATGCCTTTGCCTGTACCTAGTGTTCCTTGGGAGGATATATCTATGGACTTTGTTTTAGGTTTACCTCGAACAAAGAAGGGGAGGGATATCATATTTGTTGTCGTGGATAGATTCTTGAAAATGGCACACTTTATACCATGTCATAAAAGTGATGATGCCGTTAATGTTGCTGATTTGTTCTTTCGTGAAATTATTCGCTTGCATGGTGTGCCCAATACTATTGTTTCAGATCGTGATACTAAATTTCTAAGGCACTTTTGGAGATGTTTATGGGCTAAGTTGGGGACTAAACTGCTTTTTAGTACTACCTGTCACCCCCAAACTGATGGACAAACTGAAGTAGTCAATAGAACATTGTCTACTATGCTTAGGGCTGTTTTGAAGAATAATAAGAAAATGTGGGAAGAATGCTTGCCTCATATTGAATTTGCTTATAATCGTTCATTGCATTCTACTACTAAGATGTGCCCTTTTGAAATTGTGTATGGTTTCCTACCTCGTGCACCTATTGATTTGTTGCCTCTTCCATCTTCGGAGAAGGTTAATTTTGATGCTAAAGAACGTGCTGAATTGATTTTAAAAATGCATGAGTTAACTAAGGAAAACATTGAGCGTATGAATGCTAAATATAAACTTGCTGGAGATAAGGGTAGAAAACATGTTGTGTTTGCACCTGGAGATCTTGTTTGGTTACTGAGGGAGTCCCGGATTAGGGGGTGTCCGGATAGCCGGACTACCATCATCGGCCGAACTATCATCGGCCGGACTATCATCATCAACCGGACTCCAAGACTATGAAGATACAAGATTGAAGACTTCGTCCCGTGTCTGGATGGGACTTTCCTTGGCGTGGAAGGCAAGCTTGGCGATACGGATACGTAGATCTCCTACCATTGTAACCGACTCTATGTAATCCTAGCCCTCTCTGGTGTCTATATAAACCGGATGGCTCTAGTCTGTAGGACACAACAACCACAACCATTACAATCATACCATAGGCTAGCTTCTAGGGTTTAGCCTCCTTGATCTCGTGGTAGATCCACTCTTGTAAACATCCACAATATCAATATCAATCAAGCAGGACGTAGGGTTTTACCTCCATCAAGAGGGCCCGAACCTGGGTAAAACATTGTGTCCCTTGTCTCCTGTTACCATCCGCCTAGACGCACAGTTCGGGACCCCCTACCCGAGATCCGCCAGTTTTGACACCGACATTGGTGCTTTCATTGAGAGTTCCTCTGTGCCGTCACCGATAGGAAGGATGCCTCTTCCCGTCTTCAAGGACGGCATCTTCACCGATGGAGCCTTGGCCGCCGGCCAAACTATCCGGCTAGGAGGTTTTCTTATGACCGCCTGTCCGGCCACCGCTTCAACGATGACCTCTCGTGTCATCGAGAGCAATCTTCACGTCAACTCGGAATTCGCCGAGCAGTTAGATCCAGCAGGGCTCTCGTCTGTAAACGAACTCTTGGATCGGATCGCCGCCCTGGGAGTCGCTACAGACTACAATCGGATCGGGCTTAAAACCGATCTGAGAGAGATTAACTCTCCCCAGGTTACCCACCACGTCACGGTGGTAGAGGAACATCGCGACGATCCTTCTCCCATATTGAAAACTAGTCGTGTCCGAGCTACCGAACCCTCCATGCCGGATTCCCGCGGAGGAGCGGATTCCGATCAAGCACTGAACATAAAGTCAGGCATCGGACCGGACTCATTGGACAACGTTCCACTTTCCAAGCTTCCAAATTCGGAAACTTCTCGGCCCTTGAGCCTCAAGATGGATAGGGTCCCAGACTCAATTAGGCCCGCCCGTCTAGATATATGCGATCTATCTCTAATCTGGCAAGAGCCAGCCGAAACAGTACATCATTACTGGGCCAGATTCCTCCTGGTCATGGACCGGATAAAGGACTGCCGAGAGGAAAACGCAATCTCGATCTTTTGCAACAATTGCACGGACAGGGGAATCTTGAACGCCGTCAGCCATCGTGAAATCACACGTTTTGCCGACTTGGCATCCATAGTGTGAAAGTACTGTGCCATAGAAAGTTTCCGGAAAACCAAAGATAGGTTTTGGGATCATCCGGCCCCGAACATAGCCCAGTCCGCAACAAAAGGGTGCATTACACTCAGGCACCAAGTACAAGAACCAAAAAACGGAAGCCCCTTAAAGGGAACGGAACCGTACTGGAGGGATGGCTCAGCAAACCCTGTACAATTCACAGTACCAAGGGCGCCACCCCAACACATAGCCTTCGTGCATGTTGGATATTACGGCAGGTGGCCAAAAGTGGCGAGGAGCTTCTAGCCCCGCGAAACCACACCAACAGTACCGGTACGGTATCAACAGTCGTCGAGACTTTCGCATCAAACAATATGAGGAAATGAACAATCCACAGCCTTGCCGAAGTCTACCAAGTAGCAACAACAAATCCTTGGAGCGACGCGGCCATCACCTTCAACGCCAGCGACGAACCTAAATTCCGAACAGCCCGAGCACCAGCCGCATTGGTCCTCAGTCCAATAGTGGACGGCTTTCGCCTTACCAAGGTACTCATGGATGGCGGCAGCGGATTGAACCTCATTTACGAGGAAACTCTTCAAAAAATGGAAATAGACTGGAGCCGCATTGAGCGAAGCAGCACAACCTTCAGAGGAATAATCCCTAGCCGGGAAGCATGCTGCACCGGAAAAATCACACTCGATATGGTGTTCCGCTCGCTGGACAATTACAGGTCCGAAGAAATCACGTTCCAAGTGGCCCCGCTCAGCAGCGGATACCACGCTATATTAGGACGAGAGGCGTTCACAATTTTCCAAGCCGTACCCCATTACGGGTACATGAAGCTCAAAATGCCTGGGCCCGGCGGGATAATCACTCTCGTTAGTGATCCGGACGTAGCACTCCGCGGCGAAAACAAAACAGCCGCATTAGCCCTGGAGGCACTATCCGAAGCCCTAGCGGCAGAGGAACTCACCGCGCTGTGTGCTACGGTGCACAAAGACGACGTGATACTCGATAAGAGATCCAAGTCCACCTCCTTTAAACCAGCGGACGAGATTATAAAATTCCAGGTCCACCCAATGGACCCGACAAAGACGGCCTCCATCGAGGCACAGTTGAACCCTGATGTAGACGCCGCGCTGCGAGAATTCCTTCGAGAAAATTAGGACATTTTCGCTTGGCATCCTTCAGATATGCCAGGAATCCCTCGCAGGCTGGCAGAGCATAGCCTAAACATCCTAAAAGGGTTCAAGCCAGTCAAACAGGCTCTTCGACGATTTTCCGAACCCAAAAGACAGGCAATGGGAGAAGAACTAGCCAAACTATTGGAAGCCGGATTCATCAGAGACATCAAACATCCGGATTGGCTAGCAAACCTGGTAATGGTACCAAAGAAGGACAGATCCTGGCGCCTATGTGTCGATTTCAAAGACCTAAATAAAGCCTGCCCAAAGGATCCCTTCCCCGTCCCCCGCATCGACCAAATCATCGATGCCACTGCAGGGCACGATTCATTGTGCTTCCTGGACGCATACTCCGGCTATCATCAAATCAAGATGGTAGAAGAGGATCAAGCTGCAACGGCGTTCATTACTCCATATGGACCATTCTGCTTCAACACGATGCCCTTCGGACTTAAAAACACCGGCGCAACGTATCAGCGCATGATTCAGACATGTCTGGCTACCCAGATCGGCAAAACAGTAGAGGCATACGTAGACGACGTATTCGTCAAAAACAAACACGTCGAAACTCTAGTAGACAACTTGAGGGTCACATTCGACAACCTCCGAGCATATGACATCAAGCTGAATCCGGAAAAATGCGTTTTCGGCGTACCAGCCGGAAAGCTCTTGGGCTTCATTGTATCCGGTAGAGGAATTGAAGCAAATCCGGCCAAAATCCGAGCCCTATCACAGTTGGATATTCCAAAAAACCTCAAACAGATCCAGAAATTGACTGGATGCGTGGCGGCTCTCAGCCGCTTTATCTCCCGCCTAGGAGAAAAGGCATTGCCCCTCTATCGCCTCCTCAGGCACACCGAACACTTCGAGTGGACGGATGCTGCCACTGCCGGACTCGAAGAAATAAAGGCCATATTGGCAACGAATCCGGTCCTGGCTGCGCCCAACCTGGGCAAACCTATGTTGTTATACATCGCGGCAACACATCAAGTAGTAAGCGCGGTGCTCGTCGTAGAACGAGAGACAGAAGGGCATAAATTCCCTCTTCAAAAACCAGTGTACTACGTATCCACTGTTTTAACCCCCTGCAAGTCCCGTTACCCGCACTATCAAAAGATAGCGTATGCGGTGTTCATGGCATCCCGGAAGCTCCGACACTACTTTCAAGAGTGTTCGATAACAGTGGCCTCCGAAGTACCCCTAAATGACATTATAAATAACCGCGACGCAACGGGCAGGATTGCAAAATGGGCCATTGAGCTCTTACCATTCGACATAACTTACAAACCCCGGCGAGCTATAAAGTCGCAAGTTTTGGCTGACTTTGTCGCTGAGTGGACTGAAGCCGAACTCCCTAAAGAGTAAGGCGCATACTCCAATTGGATTATGCATTTTGACGGCTCCAAAATGTTGGCCGGACTGGGGGCTGGCATCATACTAACGTCCCCAACCGGGGACAGAGTCCAATACGTACTTCAGATAATGTACACGGACTCCAATAACGCAGCAGAATACGAGGCCCTCTTACATGGCCTCCGGATGGCAATCTCCATGGGCATCCAACGCCTAGAGGTGCGCGGGGACTCAAACCTCGCAATATCCCAAGTAAATGGAGACTTTGACGCCAAGGATCCAAAAATGGCAGCCTATCGCAACGCTATCCTTCAAATGTCAGCTCGGTTCGAAGGACTTGAATTCCACCACGTAGCCAGAGATAATAACCAAGCGGCCGACGTATTGGCACGCATCGGCACAAAACGTGACGCTGTCCCTCCAAATATCTTCCTGGAACGGCTGTTCAAGCCATCCGTACTATGGGAAGAGGAGTCCGGAAATAACAAACCGGAGGCGGCCGCAGAGCAATCTGACATAACCGGCGATCCAGCCGACGAAACAACACCCTCAGCTCACGACATAATGGCAGTAATCGCCCCATGGACAAAGCCGTTCCTAGCCTACTTGCTTAGGCAGGAACTCCCCGAAGACCATAATGAGGCCCGCTGCATAGTCCGGTGATCTAAAGCCTACAAGGTCCATGAGGGAGAACTCTATAAGAAAAGCACAACCGGAGTCCTTCAAAGGTGTATCTCCAAAGAGGAAGGGCGAGACCTTCTGGCTGAAATTCACGCCGGACTAGGCGGACACCACGCCGCAGCCCGGGCCCTTGTAGGAAAGGCATTCCGTACAAGATTTTATTGGCCGACGGCACGGGCAGATGCTCAGGACTTAGTCCAAAGATGCGTCGGTTGTCAGCTCTTTGCTAATCAGAGCCACATGCCACCCACCGCCCTCAAAACTATACCCATTACCTGGCCGTTTGCGGTCTGGGGGCTTGACATGGTTGGACCACTTAAAGGGGGAACCCACAAGCAAAGGTACCTATTGGTCATGGTGGATAAATTCACCAAATGGATAGAGGCCAAGCCAGTTAAAACGGCAGAGTCCGGACTAGTGATAGACTTTATATCCGGGGTAGTACACCGTTATGGTGTCCCCCATAGCATCATCACCGATAATGGCACGAACTTCACGGCCGATGAGGTTAAATCATGGTGCAAAAATATGGGCATCAAGCTCGATTACGCTTCAGTCTATCATCCTCAAACCAACAGTCAAGTGGAACGAGCAAATGGTCTAATAATGAGCGGCATCAAACCCAGACTAGTGCGGTCCCTTACGAAGTCTGACACACACTGGGTAGAGGAGCTCGACTCCGTACTCTGGGGGCTGCGGACAACGCCTAACCGTACTACCGGATTCACACCATTTTTTATGGTATACGGCGCAGAAGCAGTTTTGCCCTGTGACATCATTCATGACTCACCTCGAGTGCGCATGTACGAAGAAAGAGAAGCCAAGTTGGATCGGCAGGACAGCTTGGACGCATTGGAGGAAGAACGCGACGTCGCCAAGGCTCGTTCCGCATTCTATCAGCAGCAGGCTCGAAGATACCAAAGCAGAGAAGTACGGGCCAAGACTTACAACGTTGGCGAACTGGTTCTACGCCTGCCGGACAAGAAAAAGGACAAGCTCAAGCCCAAATGGGAAGGCCCCTTCATCATCGATAAAGCCTTGACCGGCGGAGCGTACCGTCTACGAAATGCGTCGGATAACCGACTCGAGCCGAACCCATGGAACGCAGCCCGCCTCCGAAGATTCTATGCCTAGCGCCGGACTAAGAGTTCGTCCCTTTCCCCCCGTCCAATTTTTTTTACTTCAGCTGCCTTTTGTTTATCTTTTTCTTCTCAATCCTATTCATCAAAGCCTTAAAAGGCCTACTTGCGCATCGTTCGCACGCAATTGATGTGTTATTCGCACTCATTATACCTGGGGGCTTCTTTACCAGAAGCTTAATTATAAGGGCTTCATGCCCAGCACATGTGTCAAGCCTCCACATGTACCTTTTATTCACCATTATATGCATCGATATGACTTAAGTTTTGGCCAAGCTGGGTTGCCTGGCTCCTGTGCTTACCCCTACGTTCCCGATTGTTTGGCTAGGAGGTAAAGGGAGCACCTCTGTGATTGTTACTGCCGGGTCAGCCGGATGTGTACCTCAGACTGGGTGAAGCCGAAAGCTAGCGTTCTTAAGGGAATATTCGGTCCGTGACTTAAAAGATGATTTTTTTTCTCCACTTATTTATCTGCCCCCAGATGTTTTTTTGCTTTTTTCGCAGTCCGGACATGCACTTTAGGGCATGCCACCCCCAGAGGAAAGGAACCCTTAACGGAACTATTCTCCCTGGAAGATGTTTCTTACTACCCATGTAATATAACATAACTAGTTGGGCACTTGTCTGATAAAGCACTAATGACCCCTACGCCTGGTCTCCATGCATACCCTGGTTGTTTCATAACCGAGAAGGTATTCGGACACACTCCGGACTCTAGGGTCCCGAGGTCGAAGCGAAAAGGTCGGCAAAGACAAACGATCTACAATCCGGCTAGAAGGCATTTTACATGTCATTTTATAATACAACGTCAAATCGACTGATTGTATTCTTCCTCAATCCCGTCTAACAGGTTGTCTAATTTACAGTCCTGTTGGGAAAATTTAGCGGCCAACTCTACTTGGCCATATACTAAACTCACAGGGATCTCCTTCCCATCGGGCCCCACAGGTTCGACTTCGGCCATGTGGTTGGGATCCGCCTTCTTGTACCGCGTCTTTACCATGGCCCAGGCCTCCCTGGCACCTTTGCGGCAGGCCGAAATCTTCCATAAATGGAAGCGCTGCCGCACTCCTTGAAGCTTCTCCGCAAGCTCCCCAAGACCCTCGGGTAAGGAGAAGGCTGGCCATAAAGCCTGGATGACGCCGCTCATTGCCTGCCGAACTCGTT